>NC_141551.1:9562500-9772500 GCF_021556685.1 Rattus norvegicus | reverse complement strand
GAGGAGAGTTTGTTAAGTAAATTAAATATCAAGTGGCCAAGTAGAGATAGACAAATTAATAAAAACACTCACATCACATTAGATTCACATATTACATAGAGCTTTCTATATAGATGTATAAAGTATTATGGCACAATGTTTACAAAATAAATTATTTGCAAAAAGAGATCCTTCAGAATGGTTTTTCTCTAAAAACTAACATGAAACTATTAATCTAAAGAGTTAGCATGGTCTTGTACATATTTTGTGAAAGGCAAATAGAGACTTAGAAACATAGAAATGTTCCTCATAAGAATCATCAAAAGTCAAATATGTCAAGTATTTTCTGAAGGAGTGATAAAGCCTTAATCTAATGAGTGCTTCTGCTCCATAATCTCTCATAGCCAATCAGTGTATTTTTAGGTCAGAGAGTCTTCAATAATGGAGCAAAAGTTATACCTCCAATATGCACTGACCACATACTTCCTTGTGCCTATTTCAATACACGGCATTTCTCAGTTCTTCTAGTACCACGGTCATAAATAGTATGAAAGGAAAACACTTAATGATATTAATATGTTCAATTATTACTGGTATATTTTTAAGGACAACTCATCATTTTCATTTTGTAATAGATGAAACTAAAGAATGTTTTTTATTCTTTTTATACTATTTTGGTGGATATTAACATATTCATATAATCTATTTAATCAAACTTAATTATAAAATGTTTCTTTTTTTTTCTTTTTTCTTTTTTTTTTCTATTAACTTGAGTATTTCCTATATAGATTTCGAGTGTTATTCCCTTTCCCGGGTTCCGGGCAAACATCCCCCTCCCCCCTCCCCTTCTTTATGGGTGTTCCCCTCCCCATCCTCCCCCCGTTGCCGCCCTCCCCCCAACAATCTAGTTCACTGGGGGTTCAGTCTTAGCAGGACCCAGGGCTTCCCCTTCCACTGGTGCTCTTACTAGGATATTCATTGCCACCTATGAGGTCAGAGTCCAGGGTCAGTCCAGGTATAGTCTTTAGGTAGTGGCTTAGTCCCTGGAAGCTCTGGTTGCTTGGCATTGTTGTACATATGGGGTCTTGAGCCCCTTCAAGCTCTTCCAGTTCTTTCTCTGATTCCTTCAACGGGGGTCCTATTCTCAGTTCAGTGATTTGCAAATTTCTATCTTCATAAAGTTTATAAGTTCCTCCAAACTAAGAAAAGATTCAAATGTCAACAGTTTGGTAAATATGTACATACATATTTATATTACATAAATATATGTAATTATTGTATTTATATGTATTTCTTATAATAGAAAAAGTGGGGCAATAGATGGTTCAGCTATGAAGGTGAGTGATCCTATGACTAACAGCTTCCTATTGATCAAAAGGGTCTACATGTTAGAAGAAAAACAACTCTTGTAACTTGTCCCATGACCTCCAAGTTCAAATATTGAAATACATATATGTTTAAGCACACATCAATATCCTCGGCTACCACCTCAAAGATTCAGCCCACCCAGGAGGATGCTTCTACCACCTACCATGTGGCTTAGGTCACGGATGAGGAGAAGGTCTTTATCCTGAAGACGCAGGTCCCCTGTGAGTAGGAGCTCTTGATCTTTTGGCTGCCACCCTACAGAAGCCGATCCAGCTACAACTCCTTCTGACAAGCAGGGACATTGATTCATCCCTCTGTAACTTATGTTCCCCAGACTCAGTTTTGTCCTTTTCTCTAGCAAAATGAGGATCTGTAAGGAAGGATCCCTTACCAGGGCAGGCTTTGAAGAAGGCAGTTGAGATAATTCCTCTGCAGGAGGGTTCTGGCTTGTAGAGGTACTGTTGATTCAAGACTTCCCACAGAGGCACCCTGTAGTTTTCTGGCTAGAAAGTTCACCCCTTCAGTTCTTGATCATCTGTTTGGTAGCAGAGCCAGCTGGAACATATGGCAGCACCCAGTCTCCCACAGATGACCTAGGACCAGAACCAATTGACCTAAGACAACTCAATCAAGCTCTTACTGTTGCTATGCCACTCGGGTGGAAAGGACCAAGTTGCTCTTCTTTTAGGCCTGACCATGCCCGCTGCTGAGTACCCTTCAACTTCTAGGGTTAAAATCTTTGAAGGATTCCTCCATAAATGGTTAACTTTTCTGTCCCTGTGTTTCTGTTACTTTATAAAACCTGGGAGTCAGTTGTACAGGGTCCTCATGAAACCTAGCCCACCCCAACTGTCACCTGCCATTTGTACAGTCAGCAGTATAAAATTTGTATTGAGTTTTATAACTTTGTAGCATTTTAGATAAGGTTCTGTATGTACTTGAGTAGTGTGAAAGGACTGTTGAATAAACCTAGGGTTAAAATGCAAAGCAAAACCAATGAACAAACAAAACAAAACAAATGCACAACTATTCCACAACCTTCTTTTCTAATTACAATATAGGTGCATTTATGGTTGGTATTATTTTTACTAATCTTTCAAAATATACTTGATCATCTTTCTACTTTGCATAATGTTGTTCCAAAAGATTATTGCTTATTATTCTGAATTGAAACTTTTTCTTATAGAGCAATTGTTTATTGAGTAGCATTGTTTTCCTGATTCATAATCTCAAAACTATCTTTGTGAGTTACAAACTGTGTGGTTATAGAATAGATTACACATAAATGTGCTGTTCTTTTGTTTAATCTGTTGTCAATCTTCTTATAAATTGTGAGTTTTGCATAGGAAGGCTCATGGTTTTATACTCACTGGGATTCACAAGTTTTGCAGCCATCTCTGACATTATTATGAATTTCTGTCTAATATCTACAGATTCTATTTAAGAATTCCCAGGTTTTCATGAGAGTTGGAAACAACTTGCAGCAATTTCTAAAGGGTCAAATAGACCAATGTTTATTTTACCTGTGCACCAGGCTTAAGAATTACTTTCAAAAAGTTTGTTTTAGTGAGTTAATTTCCCCCTTCTATCCAACCCATGTGTTTTTCTCACATTTAATTTGTCTTTTTTTTCCACACAAGGTTTTCCTGTGCATCCTATTAGCTAAAAGCAAGCTTCTTAAACTTTTTCTCTAGTCTAGACTGATCTGTACCATGAGATCTTCCTATCACTGCCTCTGGGATTACAGGAATATCTTTTATGATTTTAACTGGCTCCCATAGTCCTGACTCCTAACTCAGTTCCTAGATCCATACTGAGGTCAACTGATTCACTGCAAAGTCAAGATGCTACGAGTAGTTTGTTCTGTATTCTGAATATACTAACTGCAAATGTGAACATTGAATACTTCTCTTCTAAAGAATTTATTAATGGAATTTGTTAATGTAGTTTCTGTAGAACAAATGTCTATATCTCATTCTAAATTCATATTGCCAAGGCTTTTTCTATGGCTAGTTAAATAGATCACATAAATAGTATATTATAACTGTAACTTACTTGGATAAGTTGGTTTCTTCTAAAGAATTTGGTACTATGCCACGTAAATATACATCTATTTTTTTCTATGTCTGTATTGTATAAATTCATGTACCCACTGTACACTATCTAGAGGCAGTGGGCCTGTCAGATTGATGTCAATAAATGAGGTAGACTAAAGTCTCATGGAATAGCCAACTTTATTACGAGCATCAGACAATTTACACTCTGAATTTTATGAAAATTCACATGAGTAAAATGTATGATCATAAGCCACATGGCCTACATAGCTTACAAGACCCATGGTGCCAAAATGTGTTGTTTCATAGAGGGATGTAAACAATTATAACTAGCTACAATGAATAATATGAAATATGATCATTCATTTCCAGAACAACTGGGAGGAGCACAAAACACATTGTAAGAATTATTCTGTTTTTCCCGCGGATCCCGGCCCGCAGCAGCTCTCTGCTCCCAGACCCGGTGAGAGAGAGACCCAACCGCCTGGTCAGGTGGGCACTCCTGAGGCTGCAGAGCGGAAGAGACCACCAACACTGCTCACCCCTGCCCACATCCCTGGCCCAAGAGGAAACTGTATAAGGCCTCTGGGCTCCTGTGGGGGAGGGCCCAGGAGCGGCAGGACACCTGCCTGAGACACCAGCGGAACCTGAAAGAAACAGACCAGATAAACAGTTTTCTGCACCCAAATCCTGTGGGAGGGAGAGCTAAACCTTCAGAGAGGCAGACAAGCCTGGGAAACCAGAAGAGACTGCTCCCTGCACACACATCTCAGACGCCAAAGGAAAAAGCCAAAGACCATCTGGAACCCTGGTGCACTGAAGCTCCCGGAAGGGGCGGCACAGGTCTTCCTGGTTGCTGCCGCTGCAGAGAGCCCATGGGAAGCACCCCACAAGCGAACTTGAGCCTCAGGACCACAGGTAAGACCAAATTTTCTGCTGCAAGAAAGCTGCCTGGTGAACTCAAGACACAGGCCCACAGGAACAGCTGAAGACCTGTAGAGAGGAAAAACTACACGCCCGAAAGCAGAACACTCTGTCCCCATAACTGACTGAAAGAGAGGAAAACAGGTCTACAGCACTCCTGACACACAGGCTTATAGGACAGTCTAGCCACTGTCAGAAATAGCAGAACAAAGTAACACTAGAGATAATCTGATGGCGAGAGGCAAGCGCAGGAACCCAAGCAACAGAAACCAAGAATACATGCCATCATCGGAGCCCAATTCTCCCACCAAAACAAACATGGAATATCCAAACACACCAGAAAAGCAAGATCTAGTTTCAAAATCATATTTGATCATGATGCTGGAGGACTTCAAGAAAGACATGAACACACTTAGGGAAACACAGGAAAACATTAATAAACGAGTAGAAGCCTACAGAGAGGAATCGCAAAAATCCCTGAAAGAATTCCAGGAAAACACAATCAAACAGTTGAAGGAATTAAAAATGGAAATAGAAGCAATCAAGAAAGAACACATGGAAACAACCCTGGATATAGAAAACCAAAAGAAGAGACAAGGAGCTGTAGATACAAGCTTCACCAACAGAATACAAGAGATGGAAGAGAGAATCTCAGGAGCAGAAGATTCCATAGAAATCATTGACTCAAATGTCAAAGATAATGTAAAGCGGAAAAAGCTACTGGTCCAAAACATACAGGAAATCCAGGACTCAATGAGAAGATCAAACCTAAGGATAATAGGTATAGAAGAGAGTGAAGACTCCCAGCTCAAAGGACCAGTAAATATCTTCAACAAAATCATAGAAGAAAACTTCCCTAACCTAAAAAAAGAGATACCCATAGACATACAAGAAGCCTACAGAACTCCAAATAGATTGGACCAGAAAAGAAACACCACCCGTCACATAATTGTCAAAACACCAAACGCACAAAATAAAGAAAGAATATTAAAAGCAGTAAGGGAAAAAGGTCAAGTAACATATAAAGGGAGACCTATCAGAATCACACCACACTTCTCGCCAGAAACTATGAAGGCCAGAAGATCCTGGACTGATGTCATACAGACCCTAAGAGAACACAAATGCCAGCTCAGGTTACTGTATCCAGCAAAACTCTCAATTAACATTGATGGAGAAACCAAGATATTCCATGACAAAACCAAATTTACACAATATCTTTCTACAAATCCAGCACTACAAAGGATAATAAATGGTAAAGCCCAACATAAGGAGGCAAGCTATACCCTAGAAGAAGCAAGAAACTAATCGTCTTGGCAACAAAACAAAGAGAATGAAAGCACACAAACATAACCTCACATCCAAATATGAATATAAAGGGAAACAATAATCACTATTCCTTAATATCTCTCAATATCAATGGCCTCAACTCCACAATAAAAAGACATAGATTAACAAACTGGATACGCAACGAGGACCCTGCATTCTGCTGCCTACAGGAAACACACCTCAGAGACAAAGACAGACACTACCTCAGAGTGAAAGGCTGGAAAACAACTTTCCAAGCAAATGGTCAGAAGAAGCAAGCTGGAGTAGCCATTCTAATATCAAATAAAATCAATTTCCAACTAAAAGTCATCAAAAAAGATAAGGAAGGACACTTCATATTCATCAAAGGAAAAATCCACCAAGATGAACTCTCAATCCTAAATATCTATGCCCCAAATACAAGGGCACCTACATACATAAAAGAAACCTTACTAAAGCTCAAAACACACACTGCACCTCACACAATAATGGTGGGAGATTTCAACACCCCACTCTCATCAATGGACAGATCATGGAAACAGAAATTAAACAGTGATGTCGACAGACTAAGAGAAGTCATGAGCCAAATGGACTTAACGGATATTTATAGAACATTCTATCCTAAAGCAAAAGGATATACCTTCTTCTCAGCTCCTCATGGTACTTTCTCCAAAATTGACCATATAATTGGTCAAAAAACGGGCCTCAACAGGTACAGAAAGATAGAAATAATCCCATGCGTGCTATCGGACCACCACGGCCTAAAACTGGTCTTCAATAACAATAAGGGAAGAATGCCCACATATACGTGGAAATTGAACAATGCTCTACTCAATGATAACCTGGTCAAGGAAGAAGTAAAGAAAGAAATTAAAAACTTTTTAGAATTTAATGAAAATGAAGATACAACATACTCAAACTTATGGGACACAATGAAAGCTGTGATAAGAGGAAAACTCATATTGCTGAGTGCCTGCAGAAAGAAAAAGGAAAGAGCATATGTCAGCAGCTTGACAGCACACCTAAAAGCTCTAGAACAAAAAGAAGCAAATACACCCAGGAGGAGCAGAAGGCAGGAAATAATCAAACTCAGAGCTGAAATCAACCAAGTAGAAACAAAAAGGACCATAGAAAGAATCAACAGAACCAAAAGTTGGTTCTTTGAGAAAATCAACAAGATAGATAAACCCTTAGCCAGACTAACGAGAGGACACAGAGAGTGCGTCCAAATTAACAAAATCAGAAATGAAAAGGGAGACATAACTACAGATTCAGAGGAAATTCAAAAAATCATCAGATCTTACTATAAAAACATATATTCAACAAAATTTGAAAATCTTCAGGAAATGGACAATTTCCTAGACAGATACCAGTTATCGAAGTTAAATCAGGAACAGATAAACCAGTTAAACAACCCCATAACTCCTAAGGAAATAGAAGCAGTCATTAAAGGTCTCCCAACCAAAAAGAGCCCAGGTCCAGACGGGTTTAGTGCAGAATTCTATCAAACCTTCATAGAAGACCTCATACCAATATTATCCAAACTATTCCACAAAATTGAAACAGATGGAGCCCTACCGAATTCCTTCTACGAAGCCACAATTACTCTTATACCTAAACCACACAAAGACACAACAAAGAAAGAGAACTTCAGACCAATTTCCCTTATGAATATCGACGCAAAAATACTCAATAAAATTCTGGCAAACCGAATTCAAGAGCACATCAAAACAATCATCCACCATGATCAAGTAGGCTTCATCCCAGGCATGCAGGGATGGTTTAATATACGGAAAACCATCAACATGATCCATTATATAAACAAAATGAAAGAACAGAACCACATGATCATTTCATTAGATGCTGAGAAAGCATTCGACAAAATTCAACACCCCTTCATGATAAAAGTCCTGGAAAGATTAGGAATTCAAGGCCCATACCTAAACATAGTAAAAGCCATATACAGCAAACCAGTTGCTAACATTAAACTAAATGGAGAGAAACTTGAAGCAATCCCACTAAAATCAGGGACTAGACAAGGCTGCCCACTCTCTCCCTACTTACTCAATATAGTTCTTGAAGTTCTAGCCAGAGCAATCAGACAACAAAAGGAGATCAAGGGGATACAGATCGGAAAAGAAGAGGTCAAAATATCACTATTTGCAGATGACATGATAGTATATTTAAGTGATCCCAAAAGTTCCACCAGAGAACTACTAAAGCTGATAAACAACTTCAGCAAAGTGGCTGGGTATAAAATTAACTCAAATAAATCAGTTGCCTTCCTCTATACAAAAGAGAAACAAGCCGAGAAAGAAATTAGGGAAACGACACCCTTCATAATAGACCCAAATAATATAAAGTACCTCGGTGTGACTTTAACCAAGCAAGTAAAAGATCTGTACAATAAGAACTTCAAGACACTGAGGAAAGAAATTGAAGAAGACCTCAGAAGATGGAAAGATCTCCCATGCTCATGGATTGGCAGGATTAATTTAGTAAAAATTACCATTTTACCAAAAGCAATCTACAGATTCAATGCAATCCCCATCAAAATACCAATCCAATTCTTCAAAGAGTTAGACAGAACAATTTGCAAATTCATCTGGAATAACAAAAAACCCAGGATAGCTAAAGCTATCCTCAACAATAAAAGGACTTCAGGGGGAATCACTATCCCTGAACTCAAGCAGTATTACAGAGCAATAGTGATAAAAACTGCATGGCATTGGTACAGAGACAGACAGATAGACCAATGGAATAGAATTGAAGACCCAGAAATGAACCCACACACCTATGGTCACTTGATTTTTGACAAAGGAGCCAAAACCATCCAATGGAAAAAAGATAGCATTTTCAGCAAATGGTGCTGGTTCAACTGGAGGGCAACATGTAGAAGAATGCAGATCGATCCATGCTTATCACCCTGTACAAAGCTTAAGTCCAAGTGGATCAAGGACCTCCACATCAAACCAGACACACTCAAACTAATAGAAGAAAAACTAGGGAAGCATCTGGAACGCATGGGCACTGGAAAAAATTTCCTGAACAAAACACCAATGGCTTATGCTCTAAGATCAAGAATCGACAAATGGGATCTCATAAAACTGCAAAGCTTCTGTGAGGCAAAGGACACTGTGGTTAGGACAAAACGGCAACCAACAGATTGGGAAAAGATCTTTACCAATCCTACAACAGATAGAGGCCTTATATCCAAAATATACAAAGAACTCAGGAAGTTAGACCGCAGGGAAACAAATAACCCTATTAAAAAATGGGGTTCAGAGCTAAACAAAGAATTCACAGCTGAGGAATGCCGAATGGCTGAGAAACACCTAAAGAAATGTTCAACATCTTTAGTCATAAGGGAAATGCTAATCAAAACAACCCTGAGATTTCACCTCACACCAGTGAGAATGGCTAAGATCAAAAACTCAGGTGACAGCAGATGCTGGCGAGGATGTGGAGAAAGAGGAACACTCCTCCATTGTTGGTGGGATTGCAGACTGGTAAAACCATTCTGGAAATCAGTCTGGAGGTTCCTCAGAAAATTGGACATTAACTGCCTGAGGATCCAGCTATACCTCTCTTGGGCATATACCCAAAAGATGCCTCAACATATAAAAGAGACACGTGCTCCACTATGTTCATCGCAGCCTTATTTATAATAGCCAGAAGCTGGAAAGAACCCAGATGCCCTTCAACAGAGGAATGGATACAGAAAATGTGGTACATCTACACAATGGAATATTACTCAGCTATCAAAAACAACGAGTTTATGAAATTCGTAGGCAAATGGTTGGAACTGGAAAATATCATCCTGAGTGAGCTAACCCAATCACAGAAAGACACACATGATATGCACTCATTGATAAGTGGCTATTAGCCCAAATGCTTGAATTACCCTAGATCCCTAGAACAAACGAAACTCAAGAGGGATGATCAAAATGTGAATGCTTCACTCCTTCTTTAAATGAGGAAAAAGAATACCCTTGGCAGGGAAGGGAGAGGCAAAGATTAAAACAGAGACTGAAGGAACACCCATTCAGAGCCTGCCCCACATGTGGCCCATACATATACAGCCACCCAATTAGACAAGATGGATGAAGCAAAGAAGTGCAGACCGACAGGAGCCGGATGTAGATCTCTCCTGAGAGACACAGCCAGAATACAGCAAATACAGAGGCGAATGCCAGCAGCAAACCACTGAACTGAGAATAGGTCCCCTATTGAAGGAATCAGAGAAAGAACTGGAAGAGCTTGAAGGGGCTCGAGACCCCAAAAGTACAACAATGCCAAGCAACCAGAGCTTCCAGGGACTAAGCCACTACCTAAAGACTATACATGGACTGACCCTGGACTCTGACCCCATAGGTAGCAATGAATATCCTAGTAAGAGCACCAGTGGAAGGGGAAGCCCTGGGTCCTGCTAAGACTGAACCCCCAGTGAACTAGTCTATGGGGGGAGGGCGGCAATGGGGGGAGGGTTGGGAGGGGAACACCCATAAGGAAGGGGAGGGGGGAGGGGGATGTTTGCCCGGAAACCGGGAAAGCGAATAACACTCGAAGTGTATATAAGAAATACTCAAGTTAATAAAAAAAAAAAAGAAACCATATTAAAAAAAAAAGAATGTTTTCTAGAAGTAGCTAAATTAATGATACCATTCTCAAATAATTGCTATATAATTGCTTGTGTCTTAGAATTATGCATTTCTTGAAATTAAGTTGGCTTATGTGAAGCTGACATTACAGCCTTTTGGATGAGAATTAAGACCCTAATAATGACAGTCAATTCAACTTCTCAAAAAGTTATTTTTTTAATTTCTCAAGGAAAAACCTGACTGAAACACTTGGTCACTTGCCTGTTAACAATATGTCAAATATAGTAAAGGAAATGCTGTTCTATGTATTTCAGAGAATTAGAAGACCTATACATGTATATATAAATTATTTATAGAAAAAAAATGCCAGGGTTGAATAAATGACTGTACAAATGAAGGTTAACAATATTTTGTTTTTTAATGTTGCTTGTAATTGAGAGTGGCAACTATAAAATAAAATTGGTCATTTGACAAATTCATTCCTGTCTGATCTGCATCCTGCTCCAGGAATTTGAGATCTCTGTTCACATTAGGAAGTTCATGATTGAGTCCAGGAAACCTGGGATGCAGCACCTCTGGAAATTCCCATGAGCAGGTCAATAAGTGACTGATCTTCCCTTTTCATATTTTCTCCTGAGCAGATAACAAAAGTCACCTCTGTCTTCCCTACCATTTGATATCGTCCATATTCTTAGTTTGGAATTCAATTCCAGGTAGGTTCCTAACCATAGTGCTTCTTAAAAGAATTCACATCTTTTGGTTTTGAGAAATTGATATTACTCTGTCACTCCTTACAGTATATAAATGTTTCATATGTTGTTTTCAAGATCACAAGACTATAGTAAAAACAACATTTTTAAAAATCCTAGATTCATTAATTCTAAAATCATTAGATAACTTGCATCCTTTTATTATAAGAGCTAGTGCAATGTACAAATATTTAGAATATAAATAAATGGAACAAAAAATAGATGACATATATAAGATTCCCTCTTCCTCTTAGGCATAGATTGCTGAGAAGCACACCCACCTTCATGTTTATTATGTCTTTATAAATATCCTAGGAAAAGCATAGAAACCAAGGGTATCTGACAGCAAATATGCTCTTACATTTTATACCTGCTCATTTAGTTTTATTAAGAAAGTATTCTTAGATGAAAGAATTCAAGATCATTATATTTTTTCTTCAAACAGTTTTATATTATTTTCTTATTCACTATTTAGTTACCTATTGAAGTATGACTTCTTAGAAACTGCAACATACATGCATATATATATATATATATATATCATTGTAGGTAATAGTTTTAACAGTTCTTTTTCTGTTTGCAAAAGTATGCATTAAAAAAACTAGCATTAGAGAAAAATGAAACAAACACTCCATGTATGAATATGCAAATGAACTTACGCAAAGTGATGATGTAAACAGATGATTACTCCATTGAAAAGCTCATAAAATTTGAAATCAGGTGACCACTAAAATTACATTCTTTTCTTTAATCAGAAAATATAGTTTATTCAGGGCATGGGGAAGGGAGTTAAGAGAGTACTAGAGGCAGAGAAAATGCAGAGACAGTAGAGAGGTGATGTATTTTTATTGAATATTTTTATTTACATTTCAAATCTTATCCCCTTTCCCAGTTTACTATCCATAAATTCCCTCTCCCCTCCTCTCCCCTCCCCATCCCCTTTCTTCTATGAGGGTGTTCTGCCACCCATCCACATACCCCTTCCTGCCCCTCTGCCCTGACATTAACCTACACTGGGGGGCCCAGCTTCTCCTCTCATTGGTGCCAGAAAAGGTCATCCTCTCCTACAAATGCATCTGGAGCCATGGGTCTGTCCTTGTGTGTCCTTTGGGTAGTGGTTTAGTGCCTGGGAGCTCTGATCAGTTGATACCATTGTTCTTATGGGGTTGCAAGCCCCTAGTTCCATCCATTTGCCAATAAATTTCATGAAATCATTGTATTTAATAGTTAAGTAGTACTCTATTGTGCAAGTGTTCTAAATTTTCTGTCTATTCCTCTGTTGAAGGACATCTGGGTTCTTTCCAGCTTCTTACTATTATGATTAAGGATGCTATGAACGAAGTGGAACATGTATCCCTGTTGTATGTTGGAGCATCTTTTGGGCACATGCACAGGAGTGGTATAGCTGGGTTCTCAGGTAATACTATATCCAATTCTCTGAGGAACCATCAGACTGATTTCCAGAGAGGTTGTACAATCTTGCAATCCCACCAAGAATGGAGGAGTGTTCCTCTTTCCCCAGCATCTGCTGTCACCTGAAATTTTTATCTTACTCATTCTGACTGGTGTGAGGTGGAAGCTCAGAGTTGTTTAGATTTGCATTTTTGCATTTCACTGATGACTAAAGATGTAGAACATTTCTTCAGCCATTCAATATTCCTCAGTTGAGAATTCTTTTTTTTTTTTTTAGCTTTTTACCACACTTTTTAGTAGGGGTATTTGATTCCCTGGATTATATCTTCTTGAGTGACTTGTTATATTAGATAATAACTCTCTATTGGATGTAGGATTGGTAAAGGTCTTTTCCCAATCTGTTGGTTGCTGTTTTGTCCTAATAACAGTGTCCTTTGCCTTACAAAAGCTTTGCAATTTTATGAAGTCCCATTTGTTGTTTCTTGATATTACAGCATAAGCCATTCCTCTTCTGTTCAGGAAATTTCCCCTAGGGCCCATATTATCTAGGCCTTTCCCCACTTTTTCTTCTATTATCTTGAGTATATCTGGTTTTATGTGGAGGTTCTTGATCCACTTGAATTTGAGCTGTGTATAGGACAATAAGAATGATTTGATTTGTCTTTTTCTTTTTTAAAAATTTTTATGGGGTTGGGGATTTAGCTCAGTGGTAAGCCCTTGCCTAGCAAGCGCAAGGCCCTGGGTTCAGACCCCAGCTCTGAAAAAAAGAAAAAAGAAGAAAAAAATTTATTATATATTTCTTTACTTACATTTCAAAGGTTATTCCCCTTCCCAGTTTTCTGTTCATAAGTCCCCATCCCCTCCCTCCTCCCCCATACAGGTATTCCCCATAAAGTCCTCCTTATTGCCCTCCCCCATATTTCTCTGCACTGGGGGTACAACCTCGGCAAGACTAAGGGTTTTCCCTTCCATTGGTGTCCCAGCAAAGCTATTCTCTGCTACATATGCAGTTGGAGCTCTGGGTCAGTCTATGTATAGTCTTTTTGTAGTGGTTTAGTCCCTGGAAGGTCTGGTTGGTTGGCATTGTTGTTTTTAATGGGATTGCAAACTCCTACAACTCTTTCACTACTTCCTCTAATTCCCCCCAAAGGGGTCCTATTCTCAGTTCGGTGGTTTGCTGCTAATATTGACCTCTGTATTGGACATGCTCTGGATGGACATGCTCCATCTCAAGAGAGATCTATATCCACTCCCTTTCTGCATGCATTTGCCTTTTTCTACATGCTGACTTCCTTTTCAATTTTATTTCACTGTTCTACATCCCTGTCTCTGTATTGATACCATACAGTTATGTTTTTTTTCCCACTACTCCTCTGTAATAAAGCATGAGGTCTGAAATGTTGATTTCCCCCAGAAGTTCTTTTATTTTTGAGAATAGTTTTCGCTATCTTGAGTTTTTTGTTATTCCAAATGTATTTGCAAATTGCTTATTGTAACTCTATGAGGGAGTGAATTTGAATTTTGATGAGGATTGAATTGAATCTGTAGATTGCTTTTGGCAAGACAGCCATTTTTACAATATTAATCTTGCCAATCCATGAGCATGGAAGGTCTTTCCATTTTCTAAGGCCTTCTTCAATTTTTTTCTTCAGAGTCTGGAAGTACTTGTCTTATAGCTCTTTCATTTGCTTGGATAGAGTCACACAGAGGTATTTTATATTATTTGTGACTATTGTGAAAGGTGTCATTTCCCTCATTTTTTTCTCAGTCTGTTTATCCTTTGAGTAGAGGAAGACTATTGATTTGTTTGAGTTAATTTTATATCCAGACACTTTGCTGAAGTTGTTTATGTGGTTTACAACTTGTCTGGTAGAATATTTGGGGTCACTTAAGTATAATACCATATCATCTGCAAATAGTAATATTTTGACTTCTTCCTTTCCAATTTGTATCTCTTTGATCTCCTTTTGTTGTCTGATCATTACTTTGGCTAGGACTTTGAGTACTATATTGAATAGGTAAGGAGAGTGAACAGCTTTGTCTAGTCCCTGATTTTAGTGGGATTGCTGTAAGTTTCTCTGTATCTAGTTTGATATTGACTACTGGTTTGCTGTATATTGCTTTTACTAGGTTTATGTAGTGGCCTTGACTTCCTGATCTTTCCTAGACTTTTATCATGAAGGGGCATTGAATTTTGTTAAATGCTTTCTCAGCATCTGAGATGATCATGTTTTTTTTCCCTTTGGGTTTCTTTTATAGTGGATTATGTTGATGGATTTCTGGATATTGAACCATCCCTGTATCCTTGAGTCACAGCCTCACAGATCATGATGAATTATTGTTTTGATGTGTTCTTGGATTCTCTTTGTGAACATTTTATTGAATAATTTAGCATCAATATTCATAAGGGCAATTGGTCTGAAGTTGTGTTTCTATGTTGGGTTTTTGTGTGGTTAGGTAAAATCATAATTGTGGCTTCATAAAAGGAATGGGCAGTGTTCCTTCTATTAATATTTTGAGGAATATTTTGGACAGTATTGGTATTAGCCTTCTATGAAGGTCTGATAGAATTCTGCACTAAACCCCTCTGGTCCTGAGCTTTTTTTAGTTGGGAGACTTTTAATGACTGCTCCCATTTCTTTATGAGCTATGAAACTGTTTAAGTGGTTTATCTGAACCTGATTTAACTTTGGTACCTGGTATCTATCTAGAAAATTGTACATTTTCTCCCAATTTTCCAGTTTTGTTGAGTATAGGCTTTTGTAGTAGGACATGATGATTTTTTTTAAAATTCCCTGTTTCATTTGTTCTGTCTCCCTTTTCATTTCTGATTCTGTTAATTTGGATACTCTTTCTGTGCTCTATGGTTTGTCTGGCTGAGGGTTTATTTATCTTGTTGATGTTCTTAAAGAACCATTATTTCTTTATTTTTTATTTTTTTTATTTTCCTGTATTTTTTATTTTATTATTATTTTTTGGATAGTTCCTTTTGTTTCTCTTTGGTTGATTTCAGTCCTGAGTTTGATTATTCCCTCTTGTCTGCTCTGCTTCTGTGTATTTGCTCCTTTTTGTTCTAGAGCTTTTAGGTGTTCTGTCAAGCCGTTAGTGTATAATCTCTCCAGTTTCTTTTTGGAGGCACTTAGAGCTATGAATTTTCCCCTTTTCCCTTCTTTCATTGTGTCCCTTAACTTTGGATATGTTGTGCTTTCATTTTCATTAAATTAAAAAATCTTTAATTTCTTTATTTATTTCTTCCCTGACCATCACTATCACTGAGTAGAGCATTGATCAGGTCTACTTGTTCATTTTTCATGGAAATGTGCATGTGGGCTTTTTGTCTATTTTTGTTTTTATTGAAAACCACCCCTAGTTCATGGTGATCTGATATAATGGATGAGATTATTTCAATCTTCTTGTATCTGTTGAGGCCTGTTTTGCGACTCATAATATGGTCAATTTTTGAGAAGGTTCCATGAGGTACTGAGAAGAAAATAAGTTCTTCTTGTTTTAGGATGAAATATTCTATAGGTACCTGTTACGTCTGTTTGGTTCATAACTTCTTTTAGATTCACTGAGTCTCTGCTCAGTTTCTGTTTTCATGATCTGTCTATTGATGATTGTGTGATATTGAAGTCTCCTCCCTATTATTGTGTGAGGTACAATATGTGCTCTAAGCCTTAGTAACATTTTTTTAATGAAGTAGGTGCTCTCACATTTGGAGCATAGATATACAAGATTGAGAGTTAATTCTGCTGAATTTTTCCTTTGATGAATATGAAGCGTCTTTCCTTATCTTTTTTGAAAATTTTGGTTCAATTTTGAAATTTCAAAGTTGAAATTTTCAAATTTGAAAGTCAATTTTATTCAATATTAGAATGGCTACTCCAGATTGTTTCTTTGGAAAATAGTTTTCCCAACTTAAATGGCCAGTAAATACCTTCAAAAATATTATAGAAGAAAACTTCCCTAACCTAAAGAAAGAGATGCCAATAAACATACAAGAAGCCTATAGGACTCCAGATGATTGGACCAGGAAAGAAATTCCTCCTGTCACATAATAGTGAGAATACCAAATGCACAAAGGAAAGAAAGAATATTAAAAGCGGCAAGGGAAAAAGTTCAAATACCATATAAAGGCAAACCTACCAGAATCATACCAGACTTCTCAACAGAAACTATGAAATATAAAAGTTCCTAGACAGATGTCATACAGACCCTAGGAGAACTCAAATGCTAGCCCCGGCAAATTCAACAAAATACTCAATTGCCATAGATGGATAAACCAAAATAATCCATGATAAAGTCAAATTTATAAAACATCTTTCCACAAATGTGCCCCTCCAAAGATAATGGATGGAAAATTCCAACATAAGGTTGGTAACTACACCCTAGAAAAGGCAAGAAGGTTATCTTCTTTCAACTAACCCAAAAGGAGATAGCCACATAAATATAATTCCACCTCTAGCAACAAAAAATAATAGGAAACAAAAATCATTGGTCCATAGCATTTTTTCAACATCAATGGACTCAATTCCCCCAATAAATGACAAAGACTAACAGCCTCGATAAGTAAAGAGAACCCAGCCCCCTTTTTTTTGTTGTTTTGCATATAGTAAACACACCTCAGTGACATAGACAGGCACTACCTCAGAGTAAAAAGCTAGGAAATTATCTTTTTTATAGCTGCCTTTTTCTTTGTTTTGTTGATCAACCAGGTTATTGATCTCTATTAGTGCATTTGACCAGAAAATATTTAGATATCATATATTTTACCACTCAAAATTGACAAGGGGAATTATATTTTCCTTGTAATGTTACATTCTGAAAGGAGTGAATTAATAGCAACAGATAATCTGAAGTGTAAAGCTACTGCCAAAGAAATTGATAGGTTTTTCCAATATCTTTGCTGGGTTCTATACAAGGAAACATCTCTCCTAAAGGCTGAGCAATTCCTGATCAAGTATGTATATCTATATTATAAACTTATACCATATTCATGTTCCAGACAATTTTATGTTAAAAACTGTTCGTTAATACAGGTCACTAATTGTTTCCTTCAGGACGAATAAATGTTAGTTTCCTATATTAGAGGCATCACTCAAAGGAATTCCAAAGAAATAACAAGTATCTCATTAAAAGGACAACCAGAATTTCTAATTTAACATATTTTATTGCATTAATCAGATATAACATAAGAAATAAAGCTTAGTCATTATTTAAGAATAATTAGATAAATATATTGATGAAAACACACACACAAACACATACCAACACATATATTTATATGTTCAAGTAAACTATCCAAAATATAAACAAACATTACTTTAATGAAAACTTAAAAGAGCATTTAATTTTAAAAAAATCTCAAGCTGAATTATGAGCTAATTAGAATTTGAGTCATTATCTAAAAGAAAACTAATTGGTGGACTTAGAACACTAAAAAAATGAAAATGACATTAATATATTTAAGAGATGAAATAAAACATAGCTGTCTCCAATTATACTTAATAAAATAAATAAAATAGCAAAAAAATAGAAACATAATTGTGCTTGAGAATTTCATACACGGATATAATGTTAGGTCAACCCCACCTCTTTAAATCATCCCTCTCAGTATTATTTTTCTTTCCCACGTTCATGTTTTGTTTGTTTGTTTGTTTGTATCCCCTGGGCCATTTCCTTGAATGACAGTGACTTTCCCTTCCCTAGCAAACTATGTGTTGCCTGTCAATTCAACAAAATTACACATGTCCTTGAACGATGCAAACCACTAAACTAATTAAATTCAGACTGTTTCACACACAGTGTGTTGGTATTTCATTCTAGATATAAGCTTCTGCTTTCCGATGACTAATAAAGCTGTACATGTATTGGTAGGAGTTTTAGTGAAGATGCTGCTACATGATTTTTGTACATTTTTTAGTTGTGTTTGTGTTGCTTTGTCTTAGGAATTATAAGTATGTGTTCTTACTTGTATGTTCTAATCATTAGCCCTTGCTGGATATGCAATATGCAAATATTGTCACCAAGTCATGCCAGTCTCTTTTTTTTTATCACTTTAGTCTGATGAGAAAACATTGATTAAAACCTTATTAATTCAGTACATAGTTCCTGATTCCTTAACAAATTTAGGTTGAATAGTTTATATATCTTTTGTGATGGCTAATTAGTAAGGAAGGTCCTAAGGATACTGACAACAAAATGACTTACCAATAAAGAATTATACATATATTTTATTATCCTCTAAATTACAGAAGGCAGGTTAGTATCTTGTATTTTTTCTCCCACATTGTTTTTCAAAAATACCCAGGCAAAAGCAATTTAAGGCAAAATGTATTTTCTCTCATAGTTCAAGACAAGTCAACAGCCCATCACAGTAGAGAAGTGAGGGTTGTAGGTAACTGAAGCCCATAGCCACACTACATATATAGCCACAGCAGAGGCTTGTGAATCAACTCACTCACTGATCAACACCTCATCCATTTTATAAAATAATCTTCCCAGAGAATAATTCTGCTCATAATTGAGATGAGTCTTTACCTATCAACCAATACATACAAAATTACTCCCTCACAAACTCGTCTAGAGGCCATGTTCCCAGTGATTCTAGCTTCTGTCAAGGATTCAATACTATCAAGTGAATGATGGAAAAATCTGGGGGAGAAGTATGTTCAATGCAAATGTGTCACTAGAACTCAGCTAAGAAGATTTTCATATTTCAACTACACAGGCAAAAATAATGTTCAAATATGAAAAAATATTAAAGCATTCTTTTATTATAACCTCATTTTCCCACATGGATTCAGGCTGTTTAGAGATTCTCATGTTAGAGAGACACTACCTTTGCTTCAAAGTATTCGCTGTCAAAAGTAGCAAATTTGCAAATTATTGCCTGGTTGTTGGTATAAAGTGCAGATTATCATTTTTATTACTGAACATCATTGAGATAATTACAGCATTAGCATTATAGCTTAATTTAATGAGTACTTTCCTACTTGTTTTGTAGTTAAACTTGGAGACACATTATAAAGAAGGTTGGATTGGGATTAGATCTGAAACAGTGTGTAAAATGATTGTTTTGCATGTACGATGACTTCAGTTCTGTTTAGCAGAACCAACACAAAACAGAATGCATCAGCAGGCTTCTGTGATCCCAATGCCATGACAGTGAGACAGTGGTGTGTGTGCGTGCGTGTGTGTGTGTGTGTGTGTGTGTGTGTGTGTGTGTGTAAGAGGTAAGGCCATCTTATCCATCTAACCTTTAATATCTCAAAGAAGTTTGGGGAAATGCTCCTAATTAAGGCTGCAGTCTACCATGTCCATATTGCTCCTATGCATCTCATGCAAAATGGAGGACTCCATTTACCAGCAGTGCTTCCTCTTTTCTAATCTTCTCTGTGAAGCCTGACCCCCTACACCTCAATCTTGGGAAGGTCAAATAGTCCTTGGCATACTTACTTGTTCAACTTCCTCTTTCCTGATAAGAACCTTTCCTTTGAGGATCTGGGATTCCTGAAATGCCTCTCAATAAAAAACATTCATAGTACTTAAAACTATAACTGAGGATTTTACAATCACCCTGAAATCTCCTTCCCACTCTCCAAGGTTTGTATATAGCGCTTGCCCATTCTGAATAAAGGTTAAAGGTATACTTATAAGGTAAAATTCTTTGAGATAGCTGTTTCATTAAAATCCTCTGGGCAGGCCTTCTCTTCTCCCCTAATCTGCCACTGCAGGCACTTATTCATAACTGTATCAGGATCCTGTAGACTCACCGATTTGGGATTTTCCTTTGACCTTCTAGACTAGTGCAGGTATGCAGCAGTGTCTGAACACCCCAGTGGAGGAAGCATACACGCCTACCCCAACAAGTTAGAAAGTGGGGAATAACAAACAGTTCCTACTAGAATTAGACCTTTACATATTGCTGTGACCCATGAAATCCTCTCCCACACACGGCCCCCACATACACAAATACAATTTTTCAGGGTGCTTCTGTTGCTACTTCCCTCACAAGAGAAATGAGAGTTGTAATAGAGCAAGACTTCTTGAGCTTGATAGGCACAGGAAGTTTGAGTATGGTATCTCTCATCAGCTAATAGCACATTTCTATGTATTTACTATCAATCTTCATGCACTGGTGCCAAGTTTATAATTTTTTTATGAATTATACTCTTGTTAACTACCATGTTTACGTGTATTTTCTAAGCGATCCGGTTTAACTATCTGTTTTTATTTACTTCCCAACCAAGATCTTGAAGTAATGGTTACTTTTCATCTTGGGTCTCACTGTCACACATCAGACTATCCTATTTTTAAGGGAAGAATTTGGTAAATTCCCCTGGCAGATAAGAAACTATTGAAAATCAAATGCTACATGTCAGACAAATTACCTCTGTGCAGAGTGCAGCTGGATGAATTAATTGCCTTTTGTGTGGTTCTGCCTGAACTGTCAGTCCACAATGGCATATTATTGGGAAGAAAGAGAATAATGGTTTCATAAACATCTCAGGAATCGTTTCTACTTGTTGCCTAAGTAAAACATCTAAAAAGGAGACCCATCTGCTTTGAAGACAGAAAATAATTAGAGTATTATCAAGTAGAAAGTGGTATTAATTATATTATTCTATTATTATTTTCTCCTACTTCCTACCATATTTTTCTTTCTACAGTAGCATTATTCACTGTTCTGAGAAGAAAATTTTTCTTCCTGAGACACTGTCAATAGTTACATTTTTCTGAGATGTTTTACATATTCATCTTCATAATCAAGGATAGTTACAAGTTGCCAGAATATCATCTTCTAACCCCTTCAAACACAATTAAAGCACATTTGAGTGTGAGAATGAAGGCTAATTTAGGCTAGGTCTGACCCTTGTCATATCCTAGAAAGTCAAATCAAAAGCAAAGAAGTGGATGGTAGATACAGTCACAACAGGTTGGTTTGTCCCTTGGATCATATTCATTGTGGCACAAAACACTTTTCTACAAACAAATACTTGCTCGAAGGCTACTTTACCCTTAGTTGAAATCTATTCTCAGCAATACAATGAAATAAAATAACTTTACCAAGTTATTTAGTAGCTAGTGGTAGGGTGTGTGTTTTCCACATACATAGCTATAGGTTCATTGCTTTACTTTTTAAAAAATGAAAGTTCATTGATTTCAATTATAACATTTGTATAAATACTTGGAAATGTTCTTTTGGGAGCTGACAGGGGCTCCCTACTAGTCAAATGCCATTAGCAACCGTTTTCTCTGCTCCTTTTCCTTATCAATGTTCACTAAATATTTCTAAATAGGCCTAAGTTATTGGGGTTTAAAAATTATTTGCTAATTTTACCTTCTCCAGCCACAGAATTCACTGGCATTTAGTTCTAAAAAGTATACCATACAATATAAGGATGGTTATATTTTCATAATAATGCAAACAATAGCAATAGAAATAAGATGCTTCTTGTCATCAATGAAATTATGAAATGAAATTATGTGCATTGCTTTCCTGATTACTGTCAGGAGAGGCTACCGTTTCATCACTGTGTGGCTGTAGTGTGTATGTAATTCCAGAGTGTTCAACAATGAAAGCCCCATTATATTTTGAGAAGGACGGATTACTTTCTTGTTCATTAAAGTGGATGCAGTTTTAAATCAGAAACACAATGTCATCTCTATATTATGCTTGAAGTAAACAGTTACATATTATTATATAACAAAGCATTATGTACAATCTGACATGCACAAAGTGTGCTCTAAATTAGAATGAATTATTATGCACATGTAGTTTTACCATTGGTTTAGCTATTCAAATGTGTTAAAGGAAGAATTAGTATTGACGGCATAGTTCATTGTGAGAATTAATGAAATCTCTGTATGAATTCATTTTCCATGTAATTCCTGGTTTCATTCAACACTTGAGAACCTTGGTATCACACTGTCACACGAAGAATTTAAATCAAGAAGTCAACATCTGATTTTTCTTTATTCACCACAAATTGATACCTTGATTTTTGTCTGATAATATTTAAACTACCACTCAATCAAATCAATGAGTTAGGTAGATTTTTATAAATATATTTATACCATTTGTGATCATAAGTGGTTTGCATTAAACTTGGGAAATTTTATCAGATTGTTTTATTGTTTTATATATTGATTCAAATTTCCATACATTTTATGATAGTGACTTCATCTACTGGGGAGGTTCAATCCTTCAGGAGCCTTAACCTTAAACTAATTTCCTCTAAAAACCAGCTGTCTAGAGTTCCTTCAGAAGGGATGGGGCCACATTCTCTGTTCTGCATTCTATGCTGTAATATTGACTGTCATGCTCTGAACGGGCCTTATAGAGACAACCCCATCTTCTTGGACTTTATAAATGCAGAGACATATCTGATTTTCAGGGAACAGATGTAAGCCTGATGGGTGGCTTACATCTTCAATATCAATCCTGAATAATTAGTCCTATAGTAGCTGGATGCTCTCAAGACTGTCTCCTAAGGAAATGACGTATTAATATGGACTGTGAATTGAAGAAACACTGGGATAGTGTGTGTCTGGTCTAATGTGTAGCTCATTGCAATGGGCATGTATATGGTTGCTTCAGGATATATGACCTTTAACTTATACATAGGAACAGTGTGGGGTATCTAATGTTATTGTTATAGCTAACTTATTCAATATATCAAATATTTATTTCTCAATTCTCATCAAAATAATTGTACTTGTGGTATGGCTGATATTAAGCTTTGAGAATTCTATGAAATTTTTAATTACACTGATGAACTCTTTTGGAATATGTTTTTATATTTTTAGATGACATTACAATTGCATTATGTTTTGAAATTGATTTTAATATGAGAAATAAATATTATCTGTTTAGCATACTCTGTGACCACGGTAAGTAACACATGAATACATTTTGCTTTAACACGCCAGTCAGTATGCAATTCAGAGAAAGATGACATGATCCTCTACAATCCAATAACACACAATAAATACATATTTCCTCTTACCTACATTTTAAGTGAAAAGAATCTTAGGGTTTGTGTTTTCTTCATCCATTCTAAACAATTGTTATGTAATTTCCTTAGGTTTCCTATCATTCTTAATGTTAGTATTACTATTTTAGTCATATTTTGACATAGCAGATGGAACAGAAGTACTTTTCATGTTATTGCTGAGGTCATTTTAGGTTTCACTAGAAATTGGTTTCATTGCTGGAAAATTACCCAGCTGTCTTCTAGGGAGCTGAAATCATGCTGCTCCACCTAGCTTATCTTTGCTTCAGTAATACCTCTTGTTTGTCTAGAAACAACCTTCCCCAAGAAACTAACTGCTTATCTTAGCTTCTGTTAGACAGTCTGTGCAAAACCTCCCTCTGCAGCTGCCAAGTTCCCCCCCCCCCCCGCTAAACATCAGGTATTACACTTAGGTCCTGAATACTTGAGTGTAGCTCCTGAAATCTGGAATAAAATTTGTAATTGGCTATAAACTGTGTCCCTGTGATTATTTCCAGTGGGATCGCTTAAATAGTTTGAGTACTTGTATGGTTTTATTTTTAAATTATTTTCATAATGTTATTCATAGGACTTAAGCCACCACAAAGGTTACCTGTGTACAACCAATCAGTATGCTTTAGTTTTATATATTTCGGGTGATCATTGCAATCTACAATGTTTTTCCTTAATAAGATGAGTTAGTATTCCAGCCTCAGATTCTCTGGCGTCAAACCATATCCTATTATATCCAAATATGATTTACCTAATCTGTGTAATACAGTTGACCTTCCACTACTGACAACCTGGAAGGAGAGTTAAGTCAGATGACCAGATGGAAATGTAGCATACAGCAAACAAAGACATACAGCTTATCACAAGGGAAACATTTTATTTCCAACATGGAGTCAAGCAATGAATTTTCAATATGAGATTTAATGAGAATTTCTTTATATTTCAACATGATGAGAGCTCTAGCTGATATTTTACATGTACTTCATCTACATGCAACATCTTAAACCACACAAGATGGAAGCAATTTACCATTCTATTCAAAATTATATAGATGTGTGTGTGTGTGTGTTAAAAACAAACAAAAAATACTACCTAAATTATATTCTATTTCAGAGAGAGATTCTGATCTGAAATATTCTAAATTTTTTCAATTTCTGTAATTCAAAAGTTTTACATTTTAAATTTTTTGTTTGTTTTCAATCAGTTATTTCAAAATAAATACATAAACCTTTGATGTTATTTACACAACTAGGGTACTATGATTTTTCAACTCCAAGTAACATTTGTGCAATGATTCTTTGGTATTATCTTCTCATAAATTCACTTTAAAATTATCATTTGACTTATCTGTCCTTGTAAAGGAAGACAATAAAGCATGAACAATGGGTTTCTGTGTCTAAAGTACATCCTAAATCCTTTAAACAAATGCTTACAATCTCATTGTCTCATCTACTGATTGGTGTTACAGCCTCCTGTCATCAGAGTGATGCTGAACTTGGAGTGTCTCAGAGTCGCAGATAAGCTTTAAGGAGTGGAGATAACTTTAATTCGTTATGGGCAATAA
The DNA here is from genome assembly GCF_021556685.1 of Rattus norvegicus. NCBI lineage: Eukaryota > Metazoa > Chordata > Mammalia > Rodentia > Muridae > Rattus > Rattus norvegicus. The sequence continues at coordinate 9,747,534 of NC_141551.1, read as the reverse complement.
AGCCAGAGTCTCCCCTGACTCTCTGACACACAAGATTCTGATGCTGCAGATCTGGTCAAGCAGAACACAAATCGAAGAGTGTCTGAAGGGCAAGATGCTAGGGGCGTACGCGGAATGAAGCCTACATGATAAAATTCCGTGCAAAGAGAGAAAGTTAGAGGACAAAGGCCAAGGCTGATCCTGTCTTGGGAAGTTACACTTGTCAATATAAATCTCCTCATTAGACTCTCTGACAATGCCTATTCAACACAAACTGATGGATTTAACAATGCTTGGGCATTGCATTCTCACAAGTGTGTGTTGTTATGCATGCTTATGAATGCGTGCTATGGCTGGATGATCCGAACTTATGCGCAAATCCTGTTGTTCCCTGAATAATATGTTAATTTATGTGTACTAATTTTTGAGGTCTGAATACATGTGTATCAGGAGGCAATAACTATCTCTTATTTCATATGTGTGAGGACATTTCACTTAGCAATGTTTAACAGATTTAATCTTGGCTCTACATCAGTTTAAAACCTATAGAAACTCTGGAGATATTAAGCTCACAGGCCTCAGCACAATAATTATAGGTTTGGGGTAATACTGGTGTAAATAGTCCCACAAAAATCTAAGTTGTAAAATGTACAGAATGAGCAATGTATACCTCACATATTATTTGACAGAGGGGGCAAATAACTATAATTGACTTGTATATAGATTTTTAAAATTTTTAAAAGTATAGTCCTTATGCTTAAAGAGAGTATTTTTCCGTAAATCAACAGGAAATATTTCACTATTGGCAATCCCATATATCACATATCATGTATGATTAAACATTTTGATCATATCCTTTTGTCTTATATTTGCTTTAGTCTCAAATGTTTGTTTTCTTTATGATGGCTGTGGAAGGAATTATACTGCATGCATACTATACCAACCAGTGCACAGTATATGTTTCCAAGTAAGTTATTTAAGTGTGTATTGTATGTGTTCACACAATGACTAAATGTTCTAATGACACATTTCTAAGAGTATATTTTCATGATTAACTGGGGCCTGACAGTGAGATTTGTATATGTGTGTGAGTGTACGGAGTCTCACTGTGGATTAGCAAATTAATGTGTGCTTGTGTAGTTCACCACCTATTATTTATTGTTTTATAATTCATTATTCCTTATTGATGATGGGGTCTGTTTTGTATTTGTAATCATGTGAAAAGTTTAAGATATCTACCCTGAATTCATGATAACTACCTAGTGATTAGAAAATGTTACCATAAAAACTATTATGTGTTATCAAAATCTTAATTTTTTCAAGTGATTTGGTAGGTTTAAGATTATAGATATGAAGAGCTTCTTAGAAGACAGCTTTATCAGGTTCCTGTTAGTAAGCACTTCTTGGCATCCACAATATTGTCTCAGTTTAGTGACTATTCATGAGACAGATCCCCAAGTGAAGCAGTTTCTGGATGGCCTTTCCTTCAGTCCCTGCTCCTCCCTTAAATTTTTTGTTCCCTCATTTAAGAGGGACCAAAGCATCTAAACTTTGGTCTTCCTTCTCCATGAGCTTCATGTGGTCTGTGAATTGTATCTAGGGAATTTCAAGCCCTTCAGTATTCCTCAGTTGAGAATTCTTTGTCTAACTTGTATCCCTTTTTAATAGGTTTTATTTGGATCTCTGGAGTCTAACTTCTGAGAGTTCTTTGTATATATTGGATCTATCAGATATAGGATTGGTAAAGATCATTTCCCAATCTGTTGGTTGCTGTTTTCTCCTATTGGCAGCATCCTTTGCCTTACAGAAGTTTTGCGATTTTTGAGGTCCTCTTGTATTAGTTTCAGTGTATCTGGTTTTATGTGGATCCATTTGGACCTGAGCTTTGTACAAGGAGATAAGAATGGGTCAATCACATTCTTCTACATGCCGACCTCCAGCACTATTTGTTGAAAATGCTGTCTTTTGTTCCATTGAATGGTTTTAGTTCTCTTGTCAAAATCGAATGACCACAGGTATGTGGGTTCATTTCTGGGTCTTTAATTCTATTTTATTGATCTACCTACCTGTTTCTGTACCAATACCATGCAGTTTTTATCATTATTGCTCTGTAGTACAGCTTGAAGTCAGGGATAGTGATTTCCACAAAAGTTCTTTTACTCTTGAAATAGTTTTTGCTGACCTAGGTTTTTTGTTATTCCAAATGAATTTGCAAATTGCTCTTTCTAACTCTATGAAGAATTGAGTTTGAATTTTGATGAGGATTGCATTGACTCTGCCGATTTCCATCAACTTGGCCATTTTAACAATATTAATCCTGCAAGCCCATGTGTATAGGAGATTTTTCCATCTTCTGAGATCTTTGATTACTTTCTTCAAAGACTTGAATTTCTTGTCATACAGATCATTCATTTTATTGGTTAGTCATTCCAAGGTATTTTATATTATTTTTTACTATTCTGAAGGGTGTTGTTTCCTTAATTTCTTTTTCAGTCTGTTTATCCTTTCAGTGGAAGAAAGATACTGATTTGCTTAAGTTAATTGTATATGCAGCCACCTGCTAAATTAGTTTATCAAGGTTAAATATTCTCTGGTGGAAATCTTGGTGCCATGAAAGCATACTATTATTATATCATCTGCAAATAGTGATATTTTGACCACTTCCTTTCCCATTTGTATCCCTTTGATCTCCTTTTGTTTATTTCCTCTGCTTGGAAATCAAGTACTATACTGAATAGGTAGGAAGGGATGGGACAGCATTTTCTAGTCCCTGATTTTAGTGAGATCTCTTCAAATTTCTCTCTAGTTTGTATTGGCTACTGATTTGCTGTATATTGCCTTTACTATGTTTACCAATGTGCCTTGAATTCCTGATCTTTCCAAGACTTTTATCATGAAGGGACATTGAATTTTGTCAAGGGGTTTCTCAGCATCTAATGAGATGATCATGTGTTTTTTTTTTCCCTTGAGTTTGTTTATATAGTGAGTTATAGTGGATTCTGAAGGGGAAACTGGGAAAGAGGATAACATTTGAAACTAAAATAAATAAATTATTTATCAAATTAAATAATTAAAAAAGAGAATTAAATGGGTTTAACTGCATTTTGGTTCTTATGAAGTACAAAACAAGGTAAGGCAGGGAACACTGAAGGTAGATGGGTGGGATTAGAAGGAAATTTTGTCATTTCTTTGTTTTATCTATGAAATCTATGTTTTCTTTTTTAGGTATTTATTTATGTTGAACAAAATGTTTTCCTTGATTATTCAAAATTTAAAGTGCTTTTATTTATAGAAAACTTTGAAAAGTAATTGATTGCCCTGTGTTTTTTTAAAAATAAGATCTAATGTTAGTATTGCAAAAAAAATTGAAATATGATCCTAGTAGCTTTTATTTTGATGAATATGTAGTACTCCCTATTTCTTTTGATAAGTTTTGTTTGAACTATATTTTGTTAGACATTAAAATCGCTATGCCAACTGAAAAAAAAGATTTTAGATATGCTACTGCAAATTAACTTGAGATGTTTGAGAACAGCAATCTTGATCGTATGTATCTAGTTAACATCAAACACATATAACCTTCATGATAATTTTTATTTAAATAATTCCAGTTGAAACATTAAAAATATGTCTATGACAATATAACAAATTTTCAGATGTTAGTAAATTTATAAATCTAATAACTTTTTTCATATCAGATAGCCTAAAAAGTAAAGTCAATGGATCTTTTTTTTTAATTATTTTTTTGTGAATTGTGTGGATTGTCTTTTGTTGCTGTTGTTCTTGTTTGTTTTGTTTTGTTTTTCTCTGTTTTTGAAATAGAGTGTCTCCATGAAGACCTGGCTTGCTATGTATAATAGACTGGCCTCAAAATCATATGATCCTACCACCTCTGCCTCTGACTGTGAATGCTAGAATTAAAGGTGTGTTCCACCGTGCCCTACTTCCCCCTGATCATTAGTACTAGTTTAGAAAGAACTTTGTGTTTTTGATAATTCTTTATACAATTTTCCAAAATTTTACATGTTTAGATATGCACATTTTTACAAATAGCCTGTTACAGTGTCTTCTACAGTGTCAAAACACTCGATTTGTTCACACACAGGCATAGTGAATTTACAAAACAATCTCTCAGCGAACTACTGACAGCAACCAGGAGTCACCAGCTGTTGATGCCTGCCTCTCAGTGCCATAGTGGTGGCTCAGAACTACGGCTCTAGTAAGTCTTTCCCCTGCCAGCTGCTTGGGACATATTTCACTTGTACTTCTATAAATGATATCCCACTAAATCACTCATGTCTGCTTCTCCACAGCTGGTATACTTAATGAAAAGAGAGAAGAATAAAAGATACACATAAATCTAATTTAAAGTTGTGTCATCAATAATTAGTTGACAACTAGCTCATGGGTTCATTTATTTATTTTTCTCTCTTCACATAATCTGCTTGGTACCTCAACAGGACTCCACCCTTTGCCTCTGAATTGATGACTTCCTAAAGATAGTAGGACAGAGTGTATTAACTTTTGCATCCTCTGCTGAGACTATTAGACCCCAATGGCTAGAGTTAAAATCAAAACCACACTGATGATTAATCTGGGTGAGTCACACAATAGATTAATTAAACAAGAACATAAAACAGAGATTTGAGTGGAGGAAGGAGGGTGGACAAGTTGTTAATGTGATAGGATGAAAATAGCAGTATGTAAGGCATAATTTCATAAATGAAATCATAAACAAATAATAATGAAAAATTAAAAAAGAAACCAGCTCTACTGAAATATACATAAATAAAAACCTAGCTCAAGTTCAATATAAAATGTATTACAATAGAGCTGTGTATTTGAAGTTTTAAAAGTACAGCCTTTTACCTTACCCAGAATAAATAAATAAGCTTTCAGTAAATTATTTAGTATGAATTTAGTTTTTGCACTGAATCTTAATTGATAATATTGAGAGAGATTTCAAAATAAGCCTTTTTAAAACGTAGAAATAAGTCCAGAAATGTTACAACCAAAACAAACAAACAAACAAAAACCATTGTGGGGATGAATGCAAGGCAATTGCATATTGCTTGGAAGAGTCGTAATCAAAGGAATTTTTTATAACATCAGCTAGTATCATAACATCGGATTGCCTTAAGTCTTAAAGATGTGAAATTTTATTTGTTTGTTTATTTATTTATTTATTTACTTTAATCCTGATCAAATCTCCCCCTATCTCCTCTCCTCCCAGTCCCCCATTCTCACTTCCCAATTTCACCCTCCCTTTCTCCTCAAAAAAGGGCAGCCTCCCTTGGATAACAACCAGCCTATGAAAATCAGCTTACAGTAGGATTATATGTGCCTTTCGCTCTTGAGCCTAGACAAGGCAGCTAAGTTAGAGGAAAGTAGTCTAAAGGCAGGCAGCACAGATAGATACAGCCTTTATTGTTGTTAGGATGTCTTACATGAAGATCAAGCTGCACGAGTGTTACATGATGAGCTTAAGTCCATCCCCCGTGGGCTCTGGTTGGGTGGCTCAGTCTCTGAGCCCCTATGGGCTGAGGTTAGCTTATTCTTTATGTTTTATTTTGGTGTCCTTGGTCCCTCTGACTTCTCCAATCCTTCTTCCCATCATTCCACAAGATTCGCTGGGTTCTGCCTATTGTTTGACTGTGGGTCTCTGCGACTGTTTCCATCACCTGCTGGATGAAACCTCTCAGATGACACTTCTGTTAGGCTACTGTCTGCAAGTGTAGGAGAATATCATTAATAATGTCAGGGATAGATCGTCTCTTATGGAATGGGGGCCAAAATATTGTGGGTAGGTTTGTGTCCCAACCTCTCCATTGGAAATCTTACCTGGTTACAGGAGGTGGCCATTTCAGGTTCCGTACCCCCTATTGCTAACATTCTTAGCTAGGTTCACAGGGAGGGAAAGCTGAGATTGGGATGTAAAGTAAGTAAATAAATTAATTAACCAAGTAAAGAAATAGAAAAATTTAAGAGAACTAGAGAATGCTTGCACAGGAAAGGGTTATCATTTATTTCCATAAAGGGCTGCCATGGATTCATTAGAAGAGGAGGTTCTGATTTCAAAGAATTTGAAAAGAGTTCTCAAGTGAGAGAAACGAAATCAAACAGCAGTAGGATCTTTTCTATAGGACTTCTCTACATGTAAGTATGCTAGTGTGTATCATCACACTCTAAAAGCCAGAGCTAATACTGAGCATTTCATACAAAATTTTTCCCATGAAACATTTACTTCTCAATGATCCATGTTTCACTAACTTCTGAGTATTTATAATTGGGTGACTGAAGAAATGCAGTAATAAAGAGAAAGGAAAATATGGAAAAATAGACTTGCTATTTAAATATGTACCTACGTTTTTGCAAGAATAGATAGGGAAAAGGTAAAAAGAGTAGAAATTCTAATTCCTGTGCCTCTCTCTCTCTCTCTCTCTCTCTGTCTGTGTGTGTGTGTGTGTGTGTGTGTGTGTATGTGTGTGTGTTTTGTATGTGTGTAAGCACACATGCCACAGAAAACAAACTTGATGCTATCAGATTTGGCAGCAGGACATTTACAAATGAAGACATATTGTTGGCTCAGAGATAAAAGTTAATTAACAATAAACTATTGATGTAAGACAATTTCAGGTGAGGAGTGAGTCATACTCTGGCAGTACAATGAAGAGGAAGGTTACTTGAATGGAAGAAAGAAAATTAGAGGCAGGTGTGTAGATGCCTAACACACGGGTGTGGTGCAATGTGTGTGGCTGGTAGTGAAACTGGAGGTACGCATTTGTTTAGGGAGCAGGGGGAAAGGTCATTTTGGTTTTTGAAATGTCAACTTTGAGATTTTAGTAGAAATCCAGCTGGATATATGCAGTTTGAGGTGAGATTTAGGAATCAGGAATTTGGTAGAGTGAGCTTAGCTCAAAATGGCATTTGTGAACCACAATGATTTCTGGAAATAAACAATCACTAAACAGATACTTGCAATGTTCCTCAGTTTAAAGTGTTTATTTCAAAATGGAATAATTATGATCCAATTATGAAATGTTGAATTAAGAAATGTTTCAGATGTTTAAAATATTTTGATTAGCTTCATTTTGAAGATAAGGAAGAGTTAAATAGTTTTCAGAGTTATGAAGAAAATAAACGTACCCTTATGAAAATATTTAGCCTGATTGTTATATATTTCCTTCTTTGGGGTTTAATGCATCTTCATTGGATTATACCTTGAGGCTGGAGTTTGTAATATTAGGCATTGTTGCCATGGCAACTGAAAATCTAGCCAATGGCAGACAGCCATACTCAAACTAAGTGGTTCCTAAGATGCTCATTACCAGCCACATCTATTTTTAGGTATATATATGGTCCCAACTCTGATTTACAGATGACAAATGGGAGATTTATATATTATTAATACATTATTAATAAAAAATTTTCTTCCTTTATGCATTATTCTTATCTCTCAAAGATATTAAAGGTACTAATTTATATTAGTTAGGGTTCCAACTTCAAAATTTTTTTTCTCCTATCCTATTGCCACAGGAAAATGTCATTGTCATCTGATTCAATATTATTCTCAGGTAATTGGTAATGCGTTTTATATTTGGCCCAGGCATACGAATAAGTAATAAACCTTATTTTCAATGCATTTTAATTTTTGCATGTATAACATAACTTTATTTTCATACTTATGTACATGTCTTAAATTAGGGTGCAGCATTTTAACATAGTGACCATTTAGAAAATTTTAGACTGTGAAGATCTTCAATAAGAATAGAGAAATAAAATTGATTAAGGAATGGGATTAATGAAAATGCTATTTATACAAATTTTAAATAATTCAATTTTTGTTTTCTTATTAAAAGTAAAAAATACCATGTAAGGGTTTAAACAGACTATAACATATATGCATTTATTAATTAAAAACTGGAAATTTTGAAATAAGTAAATGATGGCTTAAAATGTGTGAAGTCAATGTGTGGATTTAATAGCTAATTGAATTGACTGCCTTTAATTCCATGCAGAGGAGGGAGTAAAGTGATAACATCGTGTATTTTCGCCAAATCTAAACATCTAAAGAGAGAATCTAGGGTAGATAAATGCATGTGCTTGGGACCTGTAAAAATGCTTAACTCACTCTAAAAGAGCTCTTGGACCAAAGGTATCTGGGCACTAATATTGATGTTTAGAATACAATGAATGACTACTGATTTGGTCATTTTTCTCTTTCCACGTTCATCAAGCAAGATCACTAATGACCTTATCATACTGTGAGAAAGACATAATACAACATTTAAAGATCAACAGGAGGAAATAATATAGCCCTGCTGGGTAAAGGTCACACAAAAAACACTGATGACCAAAAAGCCTCAAACATTTCTTCCGATCTTAATAAAATGAGTCATTTTAAAACTATTGTAGGTGACCAGTCAGAGAAAACAACAGTTGTAGTGGTGACCCATAAGGACGTGTGTTTATCCTATCCCTAATCATTGTGGAACCTATGTACAAACTTATCACTCCACTGTTAGAGAGTAATGGTTTCTAAGCCACCAGAGAAGAAGGGGTCTAAGCTGCATATATCCATATACCAACTAGTAACAGTTTTTCTCTCAATTACAGTTGCTGCCAAGCTGCACGCTAACTATTATGGTTAGTACTATGACTAATGTACCAGCTATATATGAACCATTCCTGCTTGCTATACAAATCGTGTCTCCAACCCTAACTCAGTGTGCTAATTACTCACAACAGAAAGGATAGCTATAAAAACCATCGGTAGCTGAGAAGATTTCTTCTCAAGTCTGTAAAGAAGCATGCTATTGTTAAGCCTAAGTGATGGGGGAAAGATTTGAACATTTGCTATCCCAAATGCTATCAGATTTGTTACATATTTTCTACATTTCTCACATTTTCTATTCTCCCATGTCCTTCCCATGGAGAGGTCAAAGTCAAGGAATACAATCTCTATTTTGTCTTATAGATACAATTATTAATATGGTTGAAAACATTCCAGAATGGATTTTCTTCCCTCCCAAGGAGGCCTGCAGGAACCTAGGAACACCCAGATAAGACCTCATCCTGCTTATCCCCTGCCTGCCTGTTGTAACTAGGGCATAGCCAGCTGAGGTGAGCTCCATGATGCCCCTTTCTCCAGCTCCCAAGTTCCATAGCCTTCCCGCCCAAGGAGGCCAGCAGGGTTCCTGGAATATCCAGGGCTCTGGGGCCCCAGGAACGTCCAGATTAGTCTCCACCCTACCTATCCCCTGCCTTCCCAGTCTACCTCAGGCATAGCCAGCAGAGGCTATCTGGATGTTTTTCCCACAAGGTACAGCATTTTCCCCGTTGGGCCTCCGCAAAATCTAGAACTTGCAGCCAATCCCTTGCCTACCTGATCTACCTGGGGCAGAGCCAGCTGAAGTGAGTTGTGCTCTGTCCCTTAACTCCATTGTCAGGACCACATCTCTGACTTCCTTCCAAAGGAGGTTGGTGGGACCCCGGGAACATTCAGTTCCATCTGGGGAACAGCTAGCATTAGTGAGCAATTGTTAAGCCAAAGGCTATCTCTGGATTCCCAAGAAATCTGGTCAGCATCAGAAGAATCTAGCCAACAACGGGGATAATCAGGTGGCTAAAGGGAAGTATAAGAACATGCTATACGAGAACCAGAGCAATATGAAAATATCATATTCCAGAAGTCCTGTTACAGGAAACCGCTAATAACACAGCTGAGACACAGGTAAATGATCTGAAATCTAAGTTTATAAACAAGATAAAGTGCTGCGCCCAACCTCAGCCAGCAAGGAAGACATGACCAGAGGAGCCCCCGCACCACACTTAAATAGCTAGCGCTGGCCAATCCTAGCAAGCTACGTGTGTCATGCAGATAGGCTGTCACTATGGGGAAGCTAGCAAGCCAGGCAGGCATAGCCAAATAAGGACTTGTTTACTACAAGGAGTGCTCACCGTTGGGAGGGTGGAAGGCAGAAACCAGCACCTTCTTTGAGGCGGGGCACGTCGCAGCTCTCTACAATAAAGACCTATAAACAGGAAATAGATAAGTCCCTTAAAGAAGTATAGGAAAATACAAACAGGTGAAGAAAGCAAATAAAATTTTCACGACCTGAAAATGGAAATAGAAACAAGCATGGAAGCAAGAAAGCAAACATAAAAGCAACAACAACAAAAACACACAAAATGAGGAAATCGTAGTGAACTGAACTGGTACTACAGATGCAAGCATCATCAACAGAATGCAAGAGATGGAAGAGAGAATCTCATGTCTAGAAGTGATTGAAGAAGTCAACACATTAGTCCAAACAAATGTTAAATCTAAAACATTTCTGATATAAAACATTGAAGAAATCTGGAACACTATGTAAACACCAAAACTATGTATAATATGAATAAAAGTAGAAGAAAATTGCCAGGTACTAGGTACAGAAATTATGTTCAATAAAATCATAGAAGAAAACTTCCTCAACCTAAAGAAAATGACCCTTATGAACATACATGAAACTTACAGAGCACAAATAGGTTGGATCAGAAATGAAATTCCTCCCATGACATAATAATCAAAACACTAAATCTACAGAATACAGAAAGAATATTAAAAGCTACAAAATCCAAGTAACATATAAAAGTAGACATTTCAGAATTATACTTAATCTCTCAACAAAGACTTGAAAATCCAGAAGGGCATGTGCAGATGTCTTGCAGATATAAGAGAGCACACAATGTCAGCCCAGACTATTATATACAGCAATTTTAAATCACCATAAATGGAAAAAACAAGATGTTTCACTGCAAAACAAATTGATATCTATCCACAAATCCAAAAGATACTGGAAGTAAAACTCCAACCCAAGTAGACTAACTACACATAAGAGCATACATACATGAATAAATAATCCCACATCAGCAAAACTAAAGCACACATGCATACACTCAAACACATGAGCACACATAAGCGCGCGCGCACACACACACACACACACACACACACACAAAACACATCAAAATGACATTAACTATCATTGGTCATTAATATCTGTCAGCACCAATAAACTCAGTTCTTTAACAAAAGATAAAGGCTAAGAAAATGGATGCAAAAGTATGATCCATCTTCAGATGCATAGAAGAAATATACCTCAATAGTAAGTATAGACATTAACTCAGAATAAAAGACTGAAAAAAGGTTTTTCAAGCAAGTAGAACCAAGAACCAAGATGGAAAAGCCACTCTATTATCTAATAAAATAGAATTTCAATCAAAATAATCAAAAGAAATGACAAAGAACACTTCATACTCATCAAAGGTAAAATTCCACCAAGATGATATCTCAATTCTGAGTACCTATAGCCCAATAGCAAGGGAACTACCTGATTTGTAAAGGAAACTTTACTAACATAAATTACATATTGGACCTCATATATTAATTATGTGAGAGTTCAAAATCTGCTCCTCCCAATGGAAAGGTCATTCAGACAAAACAAAAATGGGAAATAATAGACCTTGCAAACATTATGACTCAAATAATCCTAATTATCTACACAAAACTTACCTGAAAACAAGAGAATACACGTTTATCTTAGCACTTGTCAGAAATTTCTCAAAAGTTGACATGTATTCAGCAACAAAGCAATTCTCACTAGATAGCAAAATTTGAAGTAATCTCCTGTATCTTATGAGACCCTCATGGATCAAAGCTGTAATTAAACAAGGGCAAAAACAAGAGGAAGCCTATAATCTTAAACAACTCTCTACTCAATGACCATTAGATCAAGAAAGAGAGAAATTAAAGTCTTCTTAGAATTCACTGAAAATAAATGTGCAACATGTCCAAACTTATGGTACATAAAGGAAGTACTACCAAGGTGAAAGTTCATAGAACTAAGTGCCAAAAAAAATTATTACTCTATTATACTATCATCTATCTACAACATTACACCTGAAAATGCAAGAACAACAACAAAAAAGCCCACACACCAGAAAGTAAAGGTGTAAGAAACAATGAATCTCAGCAATAAAATAGAAACAAAGTGACAATGCAATGAAACAATGTAACAAAGATGTTGTGTTTTTTTGAAAAGAAGAATATATATAAACCCTTTGACAAACATCTAAAAAGAGAGAATATTCAAATGAACACAATCAGAAATGAAAAGGTGGACATAAGCACAGACAACAAGGAAATCTAAAGAATAATAATAGTGCAGTTAAAAAACACTGTATTCTACACAATTTGATGATCTAAATGAAATAGTTTTCTTGATAGAAACCACTTATCAAAACTATATCAAGATCAGGTAAACTATCTAAATAGACCTATAGCCCCTAAAAAAATAGAAGCAGTCATTAAACTTTCAACAAGTACAATACTCTACTATACTTTCAAAGAAGATCTAATGGCAATACTCCTCAAATTATTCACCAAAATAGAAACAGAAGGAACACTACCAAATACATTTTATGGGATCACAGTAATGCTATTCCCTAAATTACACATAGACTCAACCTTAAAAGAGAATTTCAGACCAATTTCTTTTAAGAACAATGATGGAAAATATATTATTAAATGCTCACAAACTGCATCTGAGAACACATCAAAAACATCATCCACCATGGTTAAGTAGCCTTCATCTAAGAGATGAGGGAATGTTTCTCTCTCTCTCTCTCTCTCTCTCTCTCTCTCTATATATATATATATATATATATATATATATATATATATATATATATATGTGTGTGTGTGTGTGTGTGTGTGTGTGTGTGTGTGTGTGTGTATTCTGGAAAGATACAATATCAGCTGTAAAACAATGATAAGGCAAGTATAATTTCCATTTTGACAGTGTATTCAAGGAACCTGCATATGCTTTAAAGACTATATATATCAGACTTAGCCAGAAGAAAATATAAAGAGACTTTCATGGAAATTCTAATACTACAATATACTCTTAGTTTTCTAAGAAAGTCTGTTTTGAACAAGAATATAACAAATATCTCAAAAAGCTAAAATATCCATTCCTTCTCAATAAGAAATTCTTAGATGTTAAAGGATTATTATGAATGCAAACCTGAAATAAACAAGGAATATATATATATATATATATATATATATATATATATATATATCAGTAAAGGGAAAAATAGACCATGGCTTACATGCCTGTAATGTGCAAAAATGTTATAAAACCCTGGAAGAGAAACAAAAATTATACTGAATTCTACTATGGTAGATTTAGTAGTCCCCATATCAAGCCTTAAACTAATTACTTTTATCTATGTATACAATAACCATGAATAAATTTTTGTGAACTAATATACACAATAAATATATAATAGCTATTCTTTTGATATTAATATGGAATATGTGCACATACACACTGAAACTGGGGCAGATCTGTGTAAGAAGCTTACCATGTTGCAAGTAATAATTAAAGGGGAAGAATACATTTATGGGAATCAACAAACCCTTATCCAAATGTGAGTGAAATGGCATTTATCTCAGTAGGCCCTGTGATTTCAAATATACAGAACTTTAAAATGCTAATTTTATACAGTATGCAAAATATTTCTCCTTCCTATTTCTAGAAGAGTTGAATTTCTCAAAGGTTGAAAGAGTTTGTTTTTTTGTGGCAAATGCTAATAAGCGAGTTTGGTTATTAACAATTTACTTACAGAGCATAAATTGATTTCTGTGGCTGCAGACCTAAGTAGTGCAAAAGAAAAAATTTCTTTTGGGAATCATAGTGATTCCTGGCACCAAAGGGCCAGTGAACACTGAAATATTGTCCACGATGTTTTAGAAGTGAGAACCAAGTCATCCTGCATTCTGACTTACAGGATAATGGTAAAATCTGCCCCTCTGAATTAAAGAGGTCATAGACCAAATACTGTCACCCACCTAATTATGTAAGCGACACTAATGATTGTAACAGTGAATTTGTGTCCAACTGCACAAGTGAGACATAACTTCATAGCCCTTCATTAGTTAGGGTGATATCTATGAAAATGAAAGAAGCAGATGACTGATCATGGAAAGCACTGTTTTAATTTTTAATATGCTCCACTTATTATAGTCACACAAAAATCATTTAACAAATAAAGTATTATCTTCAAAGAGCAAGTATCTTATTATGTGCCTTGTCAGTGATAATGGGATGCAAATTTCAAGTTCACAGCAGGATAACATAAAATGTGAAACTGCGAGGAAGTCATTCAGAGTATCAGGTATACACACTCAGCATAGGATATGACCTTCCTTTAAAGGCATGAGAAAATACAAACATGTATCTGTGTGAAATGTGCCAATAAGGTAGGGGGCAGAATGCAGGGAGATAAAATAATGGAGTATAGCAGAAGGTAATACATAAAAACGATTGTGCATACTGATATTATATTTTGTTCAACTAGAAATACATTTACCTTCATTCTAAAAGATAGAAAAGAGATACAATCAAGGCCTGGCTATATGGCTCAGAAGTTAATTGTGTGGCTATGCTACTTACAGAAGAATGCAGTTTGGTTCCAAGCAAACATGTTGGGCCTCTCACTATCATCAGTAATTCCAGCTCCAGTAGATCTGAACCTTATTCTAGCATCTGTTATCACAGTATACATGTGCACACACTCACATAAAGACACATAATAATATACATATTTTCAGAAAAAATGTGATGCAACTCAATAGCATTAATAATTTGTACTGTTTGAATTTTATTTCAGGTTGCTGTTAAAATTGCTAGTCTTTATGGTTCTTATAAATTATAAATGAATACCTATGATTTCAAGAGATAATTATGACATTTGTGTGGAATTTAATTATATCCTGAAGGTACCAGGTAAAGACAATCATTTGCACAATTTGAAGTCACTGTTCACTTTTGCTTTGTGTACATAAGCACCAAAGCCTTTGAACTGTGCCTTGGTATGTAAAGTTGCTCACTAAATGGTCAGTGGTTAATAATATATCTCTGGTTTGAGAGTCGATTCTTTAAATATTGACTCAAACATGTTGTTACTATCGTGGAATCATCAAATTCATCGCATGTGAAAGACTATTAATTTACTCAAAGCTAAGCCAATATTCCACAATATCTAAAAAAATATAGTACACAAATCTAATAAGTATGAAAATATGCACAACAAATAGAGTGACTCCATTAATAGCTATTTAGTATAATTTATAAGCATATCAATAAAGTGAAAATTTATCATAAAACCATGTCATGAAGGAAAAATATTTAGTAAGATTAACTTCAAGAGTTTCTAAAAATTGTGGTTATATGGGGCTGTAGCCATGCTTCCATGGTTAAGAACATGCATTGTGCCACAGAGGAACTCAGTTCCAGTCTCAGCATCTACATAGGGTGCTGTGTAGCTTCTAATTCCCTGTTACTCCAGTGCCAGAACTTCTGTGCCCTGTTCGGCATCTGTATGTGCAGCACTTCTTCAGATATTCACATACATTTACATGTAAATAAAAGTTAAAAAATAACACATTAAAACATAGTTATGGATGTGTACATCAGAGTAATACATAATTACAGTGAATATTCTATATTCATCGATTAAATTTGTATTATCATAAATACGTCTATATGATTGATATTCTTGATGTCAACTTAACTACATCTGTAATTAAATAAATCTCAATAGCCTGGGTACACCTGCGAAGGATATTTCTTAATTAAATCATTTGAGGTGGGAAGACTCGCTTTAATCTTCTGAGTTGGGAAGTTCTACCTTTTTCTGGGCCATGTCTAGGTCATGTCTGCTGACCGTTGATATAAAGAATATGGAAGGAAGAAGCAGTTTGATCTTGTCTTTTTCCCTTCACACTGCCTGGCAGGTCTACTCCTTCTCTGACATAGAACCTATTTCTTCCAGGTTCTGCCACATAATGAAGATGAATAGAGATTTCCAGCATCCTATGATGAATAATTACTTGATTCTTGAACTTTCCATTGGTAGACAGCCATTGTTAAAATAGATGGATAACAGCCTGAGAAACACTCTTATAAATCCCTTCTCTCTCTCTCTCTCTCTCTCTCTCTCTCTCTCTCTCTCTCTCTCTCTCTCTCTCACACACACACACACACACACACACACACACACACACACACACAAAGTAGGTTACACAGTAAACATACATACAAGTAACATAGGCTATACCTAAAATGTTAGGAATAAGAAGTGTTTCTAGCCTTTTGGTATTTTTAAATATTTGAATACGTATACTGAGATATCTTAGTAATGACATTGTCATAATTAGTGTCATTCACAGTAATGAAGAGACACCAGGACCAAGGCAACTCTTAAAATGGACAACATTTAATTGGGGCTACCTTATAGGTGCTTAGGTTCAGTTCATTATCATCAGAGAGGGTAGCATGACAGCATCTAGGTAGGCATGGCGCTAGAGGAGCTGAGACCTTTATTTCTTGTTACGGAAGCAGCCAGAAGACAAATGTCCCTTCCAGCCAGCTAGAAGGGTCTCAAAGCCTACCACAAGAGTGGCTTTCTTCCTTGAAAAAGGACACACATTCTTTAACAGGGTCATACCTTCTAGTAGTGCCACTTCCTGGGACAAGCATATTCAAACCACCACATTCCATTTATTGGCCCCCATAGGCTTGTTCAAACACATGAGGCAATCCCTAGCCATAGCAAAATGAAAATACAGAGTCCACCTTCAAATCTACAGCAATCTCAGTAATGTTAAAAATCCAAAGTTCAATGTGTCTTCTAATATTCATCCAATCACTTAAGTGTAATCCTCATATAAAATCAAAATCACAAAGCAGATCACATATCTCCAACATAGCCTCCTTCTACTCTTGGTCCTAAAGTCATAACCACGTGGACAAAGCTTATGAGTTCTGCTGCTTGCTAGGGCTGGACTTAAACCAGTTGTTTTATTATATTATCACAAGCTTTTTGTTTACCACTTCTCTCACTGATTGGCTGTCCTGGACCTTGCTCTGTGTATTTACCTTGATAACAATTCCTTATTTGATGACAAACACATAAATAATAAACTTAGCTACATGGGATCTTTCCCCAAAGCCACCACTCCCTTAATCTGATTATCTCCTAGAGGAGAGGATTTAGCAACATCCATTTTGTGGTACCCCTTTATTATTTGAACCATGAATTTTATATTTTTCCTTGCTCAATGTGGCTTCTTTTCATCAAAATGCTCTTCATAACACTGAACTTATTAACCAGATAACAGTACTTATACCAGGCTATTTTGAGACTTCTTTTGCTAATGCAGTGACTAAATCTCTTCAATTTATCCTCAGAAGACGTGATAAAAGGGTAAAACATAGCCACATTTTTTTCACTAAAATATCACAAAATTAGTCTCTGGGCCACATTCTAACCAACCAGACTGCCTCAGTTCAAATCACACTCAGCACCATTATCTGACATGCTAGTATGGCCCATTAAGCCCCACTTCACTGCTTTATAAAACAAAATTCCAAAATCCAAATTTCACCAAATAAAAACTTGTTCAGACCTATCACAACAATACTCCAGTCCCTGTTACCAACTTCTGTCTTAGTTAGGGTTTCAGTATTGTTAAGTGGGTCTCTGATCAAGGAAATTCTATTATGAAGTACAACATTTAATCGTAGTTGGTTTTCAGGTTTTGAGATTTAGTCCATTATCAACTTGTTGGGAGGCATAACAGCGTCCAGGCAGGTATGGTGATGAAGGAGCTGTGAGTTATATATTTTGTTCCAAAACTAGCCAGGGAGGACTGACTCTTCCTAGCAGGAAGAGGAGGGTCTCAAAACCCACACCCAAAGTGGCACACTTCCTCAAATAAAACTTCACCTACTCCAACATGACCATGTCTCTTAGTAATGTTACTCCCTAGGCCAAACATATTCAAACCATCATAGTCACCTGAGTCTAAACTTGAAATTCGTTTTTATAACTTATACACACAGCCCAAAGGTGTAGTATTAAAGAGAATATTCACAAAGCCAAGTTTGTATATTATATCTAAAAGGTCTGGAGCCGAGGATGGTTCAAATTGTCGTAAGAGACACTGAATCAATTCCACTTTTGTGCCTGTGTCTTATCTTTGACTTTTTCATACTGAATTTAGTATGGGATCTCGTTTGCATCCTAGAGTTATAACATTTTTATGACTTTTGGATAATTTTGATATTTGGAATTTAGAACTAAGAACATTAGATCTCTCATAGTACCTTACAGACAGGGAATGGAATAAGTGATAAGACAAATAGGAATATGTGTGCAATGTTCTCTGCCTTTAGCTGGATTTATAAAGAAACACAATGAAGAGTGTATACTGACAGAGTTCAAGTATATATTATAGAAACTTAAACATCACTGGATTATTCTTTGAAATGATACCTTGTATAGGAATGTTTTTTAAAGTACCACCAAAATCATCATTCATGAATTGAAGGAATATTGTCTTTCTATCTTGAGTTGTATCGAACTACATTACTAATATTAAAATAAAATTATATTGATTTCTACCACCAAGGTAAATACTAATTTAAAATTTTCACAAGTGCACATATGCTAGAAATAACTAAAACCAATGTAAAAGTACATAATATATGTATAAAAGTGCAAGACCAAGACAGGAACTATATATATTTTTATTTATTATTAATTATGTTTGTATGTATGTGTGTGTTGATATACAAGGGGTATGCTGTGTAAGTGGAATCCACAGGACAATAGTTAACAACTGGGAAGAGATTCTAGCCTGTGCCTTGTAGCAGGTCTCCCCTGTTTTACCTTGTGCGGGCTACTCTGGGCCACTTGCTGAACATCCTCGTTCTCTTTCTCCCATCTCCTTTAGGAGTGATGAGATTTAAAGTAAATTAATTTTAAAAAAAAGAAAGAAAAACTTGGATCTGAATCAAATTCAGTGTTTCAGACCTGTAAGGAAATACTTTTGTTTGTTTGCTTTTTATTTGTTTGTTTGTTTGTTTGTTTGTTTGTTTGTTTATTTATTTATTTATTTATTTTTACACTCCAGATTTTATTCCTCTCCTGGCCCACTCTCTGACTGTCCACATCCCATACCTCCTCCCCATTCTCGATGTCTTCACAAGATTATCCCCACTCCAAGCACCTCACCAGAACTCTAAACTTCCTGGGGCCTCCAGTCTCTTGAGGGTCAGGTTCATCTTCTGACTGAACCCAGACCTGAGAATCATCAGCTGTGTATGTGTTAGAGGCCTCATATCAGCTGATGTCTGCTGCCTGGTTTTCAGTCCAGTGTCTGAGATCTCAGGGGGCCAGGTTAGTTAAGACTGCTGGTCTCCTACAGAGACACCTTCCTCTTCAGCTGCCTCCAGCTTTTCCCTAATTCATCCAGAGGGGTCAGCAGTCTCTCCTCATTGTTTGGGTGCACGTATCTCCATCTGACTTTTTTATAAAATCCCACATTCTTTCTCTGTTTTCCTGTATATATTTTTTTATTTACATTTTAAATGTTATCCTCTTTCCCGGTTTCCTGTCCATAAACCCTCTATCCCAAACCCCTCTCCCTTCTTCTATGAATTGTTTCTTCACCCATCCACCCACGCCTTTCTGCCTCCCGGCTCTGATATTCCCTTATACTGGGGGGGGGAGGTGTGTCTAGCCTTGGCAGGACCAAGGGTTTCCTCCCCCATTGGTGCCCAACAAGGCAATTCTCTGCTACATATGCAGCTGGAGCCAAGGGTCTGTCCATCTTTGGATGGTGGATTAGTCCCTGGGAGCGCTCACCAATTCATATACTTGTTCTTATGAGGTTGCAAACCACTTAAGCTCCTTCAATCCTTTCTCTAACTCCTTCAATGGGAACCCAATTCTCAGTTCAATGGTTGACTACAAGCATTCACCTTTGTCATGCTCTGGCATAGCGTCTCAGGAGACAGCTATATCAGGCTCCTGTCAGCATGCACTTTTTGGCATAAATAAAATTATCTGAGTTTGTTGGCCGTATGAGTATGGGCTGGATCCCAGGGTGGGGCAGTTTCTGGATGGCCTTTCCCTCACTCACTGCTCCACACTCCTTTTTCCTCCTATTAATATTTTTGTTTCACTTTCTAAGGACAGACGCATTCTCACTTTGGTCATCCTTCTTAAGCATCATGTGATCTGTGGATTGTATATGGGTAATCTGAGCTTTTGGGCTAATATCCACTTATCAATGAATGAATACCATGTGTATTTGTGATTGGATTACCTCACTCAGGATGATATTTTCTAGTTCCATCCATTTGCCCATGAATTTCATGAAGTCATTATTTTTAGTACTTAAGTAGTACTCCATTGTATAAATGTATCATATTTTCTGTATCCATTCCTCTATTGAAGGACATCTGGGTTCTTTCCAGCTTCTAGATATTGTTAATGAGGCTGCTGTGATGTGTTCTTGTTATATGTTGAAGCATCACTTGGGTTTATCCCAAGGAGTGGTAGAACTTTTCTGAGGAACCTCCAGACTGATTTCCAGTGTGGCTGTACGAGATTGAAATACCACCAACAATGGAGGAATGAGTGTTCCTCTTTCTCCACATTGACAGCATCATCTATTGTCACCTGGGTTTTTTACCTGAGCCATTCTGACTGGTGTAAGGTGAAATCTCAGAGTTGTTTTGATTTGCATTTCCCTCATGTCTAAGGTTGTTGAACATTTCTTTAAGTGCTAGTCAGCCATTTGATATTCCCCAGTTGAGAATTCCTTGTTTAGCTAGGTACCCCATTTTTAATTTTGTTTAATTCGTTTTTTTTTTAGTCTACATTCTTGAGTTCTCCAACGCAGGAAGCTCTGGATGCCCCTAACACTCCAGAAATTCAAGATTTTGATTTAAAAATCATGACTTATAATGAAGTTAGAGGTCTTTAAGAAGGACATAAAGAGGGGCTGGGGATTTAGCTCAGTGGTAGAGCGCTTACCTAGGAAGCGCAAGGCCCTGGGTTCGGTCCCCAGCTCCAAAAAAAAAAAAAAAAAAAAAAAAAAAAAAAAAGAAGGACATAAAGAATTCTTTAAAGAAATAAAGCACAACACAGGAAAACAGGTAGAAACCCTTAAAGAGGAATTACAAAACCCATTAAAGAATTACAGGAAAACACAACCAAAGAGGTGAAGGAATTGAACAAAACAATCAAGTAAATAAAAACGGAAATACAACAAATAAAGAAATCACAAAGGGAGTCAACCCTGGATATAGGAAACCTAAGAAAGAGATTATGAGTCATAGGCATAGGCATTGCAAACAGAATACAAGAGATAGAAGAGAGAACCACAGGGGCAGAAGATACATAGAAAGCATTGACATAATCATCAAAGGAAATGTAAAATGCAAAAAGCTCCTAATCCAGAACATCCAAGAAATCCAAGACACAATAAGAAGGTCAAACATAAGGATAATGGGTATAGAAGGGAGCAAAGATTCCAAACTTAAAAGGCCAGTAAATATCTTCAACAAAATTATAGAAGAAAACTTCCATAACCTAAAGAAAGAGAGGCCCACAAACATACAAGAAGCAAACAGAACTCCAAATATATTGGACCAGAAAAGAAATCCCTCCCATCACATAATAGTCCAAACACCAAATGCACAAAACAAAGAAAGAATATTAAAAGCAGTAATGAAAAATGTCAAGTACCACATAAAGGCAGAGCTATCAGAATTACACCAGACTTCTCACTAGAGACTATGAAATCCAGAAGATCCTGGGCAGATGTCATACAAACCCTAAGAGAACACAAATGCCAGCCCAGGCTACTATATTCCATAAAACTCTCAATTACCATAGATGGAGAAACCAAGCTATTCCATGACAAATCCAAATTCACACAATATCTTTCTACAAATCCAGCCCTATGAAGGGTTATAGATAGAAAACTCCAATGCAAGGAAGGAAATTACTTCCTAGAAAAGGCCAAAAAGTAATCTAATTTCAACTAATCCAAAATAAGATAGCCATACAAACATAATTCCACCTCTAACAACAACAACAGCAGCAACAACAACAACAGCAGCAACAATAAAACAGGTAGCAACAATCAGTATTTTGTAAAAACTCAACATAAATGAACTCAATTACCTAATTAAAGACATAGACTAACACCCTGGGTACAGAAAGAGGACCCAGCATTTAGCTCCATACAGAAAATAAGCCTCAGTAAGAAAGCCAGACACTAATGCAGAGTAAAAGCCTGGAAAACAAATTTTCGGACAAATGTTTTCAAGAAACATGCTGAAGTAGCCATTCTAATATTGAATAAAATTGACTTCCAACCAAAAGTTATCAAAAGAGATAAAGAAGGACACTTCGTATTCATCAGAGGAAAAGGCCATCAAGATTAACTCTCAATCCTGAATATCTATGCTCCGAATTCAAGGGCACCTTCATTCATAAAAGAAACCTTACAAAAATTCAAAGCACAGATTGTACCTCATACAATAATAGTGGGATATTTCAACACTGCTCTCTCATTAATGGACAGATAATGGAAACAGAAACTAAATAAAGACATAGAGAAACTAACAAGTTTTGAATCACATGAATTTAACAGATATCTATAGAACGTTTCATCCTAAATTTGAAGAATATACTGTCTTCCCAGCATCTCATGGTACCTTCTCCAAATTGACTATGTAATCAGTCACACCACAGGCCTCAACAGATAAAAAGAAGATTGAAATTATCCTTTTCATTCTATCAGATCACCACAGACTAAGACTGGTCTTCAATATCAACAAAAATGACAGAAATCCCACATACACATAGATGTTGAACAATGCTTTACTCAATGACAACTTGGTCAAGGAAGAAATAAAATAGTTAAAAACTTTTTAGAATTTAATGAAAATGAGGGCACAACATATCCAAACTTATGGGACATAAGGAAAGAAGTGCTAAGAGGAAAATCTATAGCTCTGAGGGCTTCCAACAAGAAACTGGAGAGAGCATACACTAGCAGCTTGACAGCACTCTTGAAAGCTCTAAAACACAAAGAAGCAAACACACCCAAGAGGGGCACACAGTAGGAAATAAACTCTCATCTGAAATCAACCAAATAGAAACAGAAAGGACTGTACAAAGAATCAATAAAATCAGGAGTTGGTTCTTTGAGAACATCAACAATATGGATAAATCCTTAGCCTGACTAACCAGAGGACCCAGAGAGTATATCCAAATTAACAAAATCAAACATAAAATGTAGACAAACAACAGAAACAGAGAGAAAACAACAGGTCTTAGTACAAAGGCCTATACTCAACAAAACTGAAAATCTGGATGAAATGGACAATTTTCTAGACAGATACCAGGTCCCAAAGTTAAATCATGATCAACAGTCCTGAGCAGTCCTATAATTCCTAGAAATAGAAGCTGTTATCTCCCAAGGAAAAAAAAAGTCCAGGCCCAGATGGGTTTAGTTCAGAAATCTATCAGACCTTCATAGAAGGCCTAATACTAAGACATCCAAACTATTCCACAAAATAGAAACAGGAGGAACACTACCCAATTCCTTCTATGAATCCAGAACAAATAAGGCTGATATCAATATAGTGGAGCACGTGTCCTTTTGGTTTAATTCTCTACCACATTTTTGATTTGGGTTGTTTGGGTTTTTGGTGGTTAGCTAATTGAATTCTTTCTTATATTTTCGGATATTATCTTTTTATTGGATGAGGGGTTAATGAAGATTTTTTTCCAATCTTTGGGTTGCTAATTTGTCTTATTGACTATGTCCTTTGCCTTATATAAGCTTTCTGGTTTCATGAGGCCCTTTTAATGAATTCTTGATCTTAGAACGTGAGCCATTGGAGTTCTGCTTAGGAAATTTCTTCCTGTGCCAATGAGTTCAAGACTCTTTCCCAATTTCTCTTCTATTAACTTTAGTGTATATGGTTGTATGTTGAGGTCCTTGATCTATTGTACTTGAGCTTTGTGCAAGGTGACAAAGGGTTAATTTTAATATTTTTTTTACATACAGCAAGCCAGTTAGACCAGCACCATTTATTGAAGAAGCTTTTTTTTTCTTTTCTTTTTTTTAGGAGCTGGGGACTGAACCCAGGGCCTTGCGCTTGCTAGGCAAGCGCTCTACCACTGAGCTAAATCCCCAACCCCCTGAAGAAGCTTTTATTTCTTCGTTTTGTATTTTTTGCTTTTTTGTCAAAGATCAAGTGTGTGTAACTGTGTGGTTTTATTTCTGGGTCTTCAATTCTATTCCATTGATCAACCTGTCTCTATACCAATACCATGCAGTTTTTATCACTATTGCTCTGTAGTAGAGCTTAGTTCAGAGATGGTGATTTCCCCCAGCTGTTCTTTTATTGTTAAGGATTGTTTTCACTATTCTGGGTTTTTTGCCTTTCCAGATGAATTTGAAAATTTGCTCTTTCCATGTCTTTGAAGAATTGTGTTGAGATTTTGATGGGAATTGCATTGAATCTGTAGTTTGCCTTTGGTAGGGTGGTCATTTTCACAAAGCTAATTCTGGTAATCCATGAGCATGAGGGATCTCTCCATTTTCTGAGATCTTTGATTTTTTTCAGAAATTTAAAGTTATTGTCATACAAATTTTTCATTTGTTTGGCTAGAGATACTCCAAGATATTTTATATTATTTATGGCTACATTGAAGGGAGTGTTTTCCTAATTTTTCTCAGTCTGCTTATTATTTGTATAAAGGAAGGCTACTGATTTATTCAAAATAATTTTATATCTGACCACTTTGCTGAAGTTGTTTATCAGCTGGAGAAGTTTTCTGGTAGAATTTTTGGGTCATCTGAAAATAGTGGTAACTTTATTTCTTCTTTGCCAATTTGTATTATCTTCATTTTTTGTTGTCTTACTGTTCTAGCTATCACTTTGAGTACTATAATGAATAGATATGGAAGAGTGGGCATCCTTGTCTTATTCATTATTTTAGTGAGATTGCTTTAAGTGCCTCTTCATTTAATTTGATATTCACTGTTTGCATTAAATTGCTTTCATTATGTTTAGGTATGGACCTTGAATTCCCGATCTCTCCAATACCTTGAACATGAAAGGTGTTGAATTTTTTTCAAATGCTCTTTCTACATCTATAAAATGATCATGTGATGTCTTTCTTTGCATTTTTAATATAGTAATTATGTTAATGAATTTTTGTATATTGAAACAATCTTTCATCCCTTGGATGAAGCCTATGTGTTTGTGCTGTATGATGGTTTTGATGTGTTCTTGGATTTGGTTTTCTTGAGCATTTTTGCATCAATATTCTTAAGTGAGATTGGTCTGAAGTTCTCTTTTTTGGTAAAGTTAGGGTCCTTGTTTGGTTTAGGAATCAGAGTCATTGTGACTTCATAGAATGAATTAGGTCGTGTTCCACTGTTTCTATTTTACTGACTAGTTTGAGGAATATTGGTATGGTCTTCTTTGAAGATCTGGTAGAAGTATTAACTAAATCCATCTGGCTCTGGGCTTTTATTCCCCCTTTGGTTAGAAGGATTTTAATGACTTCTTCTATTTCCTTATGGGATATGGGACTGTTTAGAAAGTTTACCTGCCTTTGATTTAACTTTGGTATGTAGTATCTGTCTAGAAATCCATTCATTTTTGTCTTCATTTTCCAGTTTTGTTGATTATAGGCTTTTGAAATAGGATCTGATGGTTTTATGAATTTCCAAAATTTCTGTTGTCATGTCTCCCTTTTCATTTCTGACTTTCTTAATTTGGATACTGCTTCTGAGCCCTTTTGTTAGTTTGGCTAGAGGTTTCTCTATTTTGTTGATTCTCTCAAAGAACCAGCTTATGGTTTTGTTGAGTCTTTGTATTATTCTCATTGCTTCTATTTGGTTGATTTCGGCCCTGTGTTTGATTATTTCCTACCTTCTACTCCTCTTTGCTGATATTGCTTCTTTTTGTTGGAGAGCTCTCAGGTGCGCTGTTAAGTTGCTAGTGTAAAATATCTCCAGTTTCTTTACCAAGGCACTTAGAGCTATGAAGTTTCCTCTTAGCACTGCTTTCATTGTGTCTCATAAGTTTGTTTACGACGAGTCAAAATTTTCATTAAATTCAGTAAGTTTTTAATTCTTTGATTTATTTCATCTGCGAGTAGAGAGTAGTTTAGTTTCTGTATGTATGAGGGCTTTCTGTTGCTTATTGTGTTATTGAATACCAGTCTTGGGCCATGTTGGTCTGATAGGGTGCATGGGATTATTTTAATCTTCTTGTATTAGTTGATGGTTGTTTTGCTGTTAATTACATGGCTGGTTTTGGAAAAGGTACCATGAGCAGCAAAATGCTGTATCTCGTTTGTATATCCACTTTGTTAGCTTATGTCTTTTTATAGATGGGTTATGTCCATTAATATTGAGAGATATTAAAGACAGATAACTGTTGGTTCCTTTTATATTTATTTTTGTAGGTGGTTTCATGTTTTTGTGGTTCTGTCCTTTTGGCTTTGCTGTGAGATACTTAAGATCTTGTGTTTTCTTTGCTGTTGTTATCTTCCTGAAGTTGGAGTTTTTCCTTTGTGGATCCTCTGTATTGCTGGATTGGTGAAAAGATACAGTTTGAATTTGGTTTTGTCCTGGAATACTTGGGTTTCTCCATTTATGTTGATTGAGAGTTTTGGTGGTTATAGTAGCCTGGGCTGACATTCGTGGGTTTTTTTAAGAGTTTGCATGACCTGTGACCAGGCTCTTCTGGCTTTCAACGTCTCTGTTGAGAAGCCGGGTGGAATTCTCATCGGTCTGCCTTTCTATGTCCTGGTCGCTTTTTCCTTGCAGGTTTTAATATTCTTTCACTGTTCTGTGCTTAGTGCATTGATTATTATGTGACAAGAGGATTTTCTTTTCTAATCTCACTTGTTTGATGTTCCAGAGGCTTCCTATACCTTTATGGTCATCTCTGTCTTTAGGTTGGGGAAGTTTTTTTCTATGGTTTTACATTTTCAGGTCCTTTAAGCTGGGAATCTTCATTCTCTTCTATTCCAATTTTTCCTAGATTTGCTCTTTTTTATTGTCCTGAATTTCCTGAATGTTTTGGGTTAGGAGGTTTTTTTTATGTTTTCAGTTTTCTTTAACAGTTAATCTAGCTCTTCTGCAGGATCTTCTTTTGAGATTCTCTCTTCTATCTCTTGTATTCCATTGGTGATACTTACATCTGTAATTCCTAACCCCTTTCCTATATTTTCCATTTCCAGGTTTTCCTCCATTTGTGCTTTTTTGTTGTTTCTATTTTCACATTTATGTATTAGATTGCTTTATGCAATTTCTTCACTTGTTTGATTGTGTTTTCCTGTATTTCTTTAATGAATTTGTTTCCTCTTTAAGTGCTTCCACCTGATTACCTGTGTTTTCCTCTATTTCTTTTTTTTCCCCATCTTTATTAACTTGAGTATTTCTTATTTACATTTCGATTGTTATTCACCTTCCCGGTTTCTGGCCAACATCCCCCTAATCCTTCCCCATCCCCTTCTCCATTGGTGTTCCCCTCCCTATCTTCCCCCCATTACCGCCCTCCCCCCAACAATCACAGGAGGTTCAGTCTTGGCAGGATCAAGGGCTACCCCTTCCACTGGTGCTCTTACTAGGCTATTCATTTCTACCTATGAGGTCAGAGTCCAGGGTCAGTCCATGTGTAGTCTTTGGGTAGTGGCTTAGTCCCTGGAAGCTCTGGTTGCTTGGCATTGTTTTTCATATGGGGTCTCAAGCCCCTTCAAACTCTTCCAATCCTTTCTCTGATTCCCTCAATGGGGGTCCTGTTCTCAGTTCAGTGGTTTGCTGCTGGCATTCGCCTATGGTTTTGCTGTATTCTGGCTGTGTCTCTCAGGAGAGAGCTACATCTGGTTCCTGTTGGCCTGCACTTCTTTGCTTCATCCATCTTATCTAATTGGGTGGCTATATATGTATGGGCCACCCAAAACATATACAGTATATGTGGGGCAGGCTCTGAATGGGTGTTCCTTCTGTCTCTGTTCTAAACTTTGCCTCCCTATTCTCTCCCAAGGGTATTCTTGTTCCCCTTTAAAAGGAGTGAAGCATTCGCATTTTGGTCATCCTTCTGTCAGGGAGTTATTTATGTCCTCCTTAAACGACACTATTATCTTCATAAGATAGGATTTTAGGTAAGCTTCTTGATTTTCAGGTTTGTTGGTGTATTTAGGGAATGCTTTGGTGAGAGAACTGGGTTCTGATGATAACCATGTATATTGCCTCCTGTTATTTATGGTCATCTGGTTATCTCTAGTGTTTGCTAGTCTGGGTGACTCTAGTCTGCTTCTTTTTGCCCTGGGTTGCAACACGCCTTCTGATAGGCCTATGGCCCTGGCTGTAGCAGACCTTCTGTGCAACCTCCAACTGGAGGGTCTTCAGAGGGGCAAAGGAGCCTCTGATTTGTTGTTTTGGATGCAGTAGATCTCCTGAGAGGTCTTCAAACTTTTCGATCTTCGGAAGATCAGTCAAACTGTTGTCTAGTACGAAGCTGTTCTCTGTGGTGGTCAATGGACTGTGGTTTCTGCTTCTTTCTGTGCAGCCATACCCCTGGGAGGATTTTAGTCTTTTGGGTCAGTTGCCCTGCAAGCCACAGAGACCCTGGGAGATCTTCAGAATGTGGTGGCCATTACCCAGTTGCCCTATGTACAGAGGAACTCCTGGAATGCCTTCAAACTTTGGTGTCCCTGGTGAAGTGGATCTCCTGGGATGTCTCCAATTGTGATGTCACATAACCTGGGTGCAGAAAACTTCCTGAGGTGCCTCTGGATGTGGTATCAAATGTTCTGAGTGCAGAGGTTCCTCTGGTATGCCTCAGGATATAGCAGCCTCTTCTGGGGAGTAGCCTAGCTAGCAGCAGTCTGTCTCAGCAGAAAGGATCAGGCAGAAGAACATAGAAATACTATCTTCCATACCATCTTTCAAGATCTAACATTGATATTTTGAAGGAAATTAAAGAAATAAAGTATTATATGATATCATATCCTGTTTTTTATTATTGTTTACTAGACTTTCATATATTAATCTATTGTATCTAGAATAATAATTCCCACAATAAAAGTTGTTGTGGAACTCATTTCTACAGAGATACATAATTCAGTATTTATGTTCATTGAGGAAATAAATCTATTTAAGGATGACAAAGGATATTGTCCAAATCTGTTTCTTATTTGTGAACCATCATTCTCCATATCAATGTCGTTTAGAACTCCTTAAGAAGCTCTGTGTATATCTGAAATAGCAAGTGATTTTTATTGAGAAGATCCCATGATTCTAGTATCAGAGGGAGGAATATATCTACCATCCACATCACTTGAACCTCCTTTTACCCCTTCTTGAATATCAACAGAAAATAATAAAAAGAGATATACTAAAAAGAGGTTCTACCTCTCTATCCCTAGTTGTCTTTGTCTCTCTCTAGTTTATGTGCATATGTTTGTGTGGGAGGTTGTGTGTGTGTGTGTATGTGTGTGTGTGTGTGTGTGTGTTTAGCAATAAGAGATATTATGTTCTGTTGAAGAAGAAATGAACATGTGTAGTGAAAACTTTGTAAAGAAAGTAATGGTTATGAGAAGGAGAGAATGGAGTAAGTTAAGTTTTGAAGATGAGAGTTATTTTTACAAGAAGCCCTGTCACAGTTCTACTTATTTCCTGTGTGCTGTTAATGGATTTGTAACACGTACTTGGTTGGTAATTATATCTGTTTTGGTTGAATGAATAAGTGAATGAATGAAATATACGAAAGTTAAAAGTATAGTTAAGTGATAATGAAATATTGGTAGAATGGCTTGGTTACATTGGTAGAAAAAGACAAGGTGTACAAGAGGAAGGAAAGACATAGCCTCTAGAAGCAGATACTGTTACTTCAGGAAAATCATCTTCACATATATTTTACCTATGCTATGAGAATAGATAGAAACACATGAATTATCCAATAGACATAAAATAGCACATGGTACCCAGAAAAAAATCATGTAAACTACACAGTGAAATACATATACACTTTATTTTACAGTTAATGTTAATTCTTTTTATAAAGAGTTTCATCTTTGTAAACATGAAAATAAAATGTTTTTGAAAAATTGTTTTAACAATACCACAGTTAATTGAGCATTTGGGGCACCAGACTGCATAGATTTTGTGAGAAGTACCTATGATAAATGATGTATATGTTCATCATTCCTCTCGATTTAGATACACAATATAGCCAAACTAGGGTTATTGATTTTTAGAAGAAAATAGTAAGTTTATGACTCAAAGTAATTCTCATTAAGGGTGGCACATTGGACAGGAACAGAAAGCTGAGAACCGGTTACAAACATTGATACACAGTGTCCCCTCTTTAGAACTCCTTTCCTCTGATGCCTCACTGGCAGAAATGCAGTATATTTTTTTTTACCTGCAAAGGGACATTTTCTTCCATTTGTATTTTAAGGTTTTTATATAAACAGGAAGAAAAACTGTGCAAAACAAAAGATATAATAGAGCAAAAAGAATTCTGCTGCTGATAAATTTAAATGTTTTTATAAAACCATTGTAATAGATTTTTTCTCTTCCCATTATCACTGTGCATAATTTCAGAACTCAGAATTAACGTACATCCAGGCCATTACAATGGTACTCACTGTAACTTAGCAACAGCTAGCCTGCCTTCCTCAGCTTCTGGATTTCCATTGCTGGACCTAGGAGGCCAAAGAAAATTAAATTTACTCTAAATTTCTTATGTTAGCAGTTAAATGTTAAGCTTATATTTACAGAAAGCTTTCTGAATTGACAGTTAGAATTCAGCAGGTCCTGTTCTGCACAGCCAGAAATGCAAGCCATTTCATTTAGCGAGGAGGAAGGTGGCTTAAAATCACTTCTCTCTGCCTACTCTCTCCTGTCCCACATGTTTTCTCTAACCCAAGATGACTTCCAAATAAAAACAAAAGTCTATTGCCCGAAATATTTACACTAGATATTTAAATTCACTTAAAATTCAAAATCTACTTGCAATAAGAATATTAAACTCATAGTAAAGGTATATTACAGGAATCTAATAACAGAGATTTAGAATTTGAGATCAAGAGATTCACCTCTACTTGGTCAAACTCTAGTAAGCCCCAAATTCACTTACATTTGGATTTTATGTGTAATATCTAGGAGATCCACACGAATTTCAGTTGTTATTTAACAAGTGAAGGACTTAAAAACATCTTATTAAACTTTTCTTGGCATATGTCTAAGACAAATGGACAGAAAACCAGGAAGGGGAATAACATTTACAGCCAGAATACAGCAAATACAGAGGCGAATGCCAGCAGCAAACCACTGAACTGAGAACAGGACCCCCGTTGAAGGAATTAGAGAAAGGACTGGAAGAGCTTGAAGGGGCTCGAGACCCCA
This sequence comes from Rattus norvegicus, assembly GCF_021556685.1. Lineage (NCBI taxonomy): Eukaryota > Metazoa > Chordata > Mammalia > Rodentia > Muridae > Rattus > Rattus norvegicus. Next base: position 9,716,192 of record NC_141551.1, on the reverse strand, counting down.
TATGAACAACAATGCCAAGCAACCAGAGCTTCCAGGGACTAAGCCACTACCCAAAGACTATACATGGACTGACCCTGGACTCTAACCTCATAGGTAGCAATGAATATCCTAGTAAGACCACCAGTGGAAGGGGAAGCCCTGGGTCCTGCTAAGACTGAACCCCCAATGAACATGATTGTTGGGGGGAGGGCAGTAATGGGGGGAGGATGGGGAGGGGAACACCCATAAAGAAGGGGAGGAGGAGGGGTTGGGGGATGTTGACGTGGAAACCGGGAAAGGGAATAACACTCGAAATGTAAATAAGAAATACTCAAGGTAATAATAATAATAATAATAATAATAATTAAAAAAAGACATGTAAGTAAAGAAATATATCTAATAAAAACTTTAAAAAAAGACAATGCTGACATGTACACCAAAATAAATAAGGAGAGGACTTACAGCAAAATTATTCATAACACAAAAACAAAATTTAAAGCTCTTCTTAAGTTGCATGTGTGCATGTGTGTGTGCATATGTGAGTGTGTGTGTATTTGTGTGACTGAGTCCATATGTATGTATAATTTTCTAATCTTCCAAATCCCTTTTAAATAAGTATATATTACCAAATGGTAGAAAGTATACACTGTTTTATAAAACATCTTTTATTTCATTTATGTTTTTTAGGCTTACATGATACATCTACATGTAAAGTAATCTATTTCTGGTTGACCAAAACTTAAAGTTAATAAACTCTAGAAACTATATTTCCATATGGGACTTTTCCTTTATTTCTATTTGTACATTATTGTGTTGATGATAGTATATATCAAAGTTAATTCTTACCTCCTTAGATATGAAATTACCAACAATATATCACTATAATTATTAAATAATAGTTATGTGATTTTTAAAGAAACACCGAAAAAAGTTCATATTTCCAAGGTTCATGAATATGAACTAATACATTTTGTTATATTAATTCCTATTCTTTTTTACCCTGGACCTAGTAATTTTTCCCAAAATTTATATTCACCATTTGTCTCAATTTCTTATTCCAGAACAGCATTGCATAGACTTAGCTCCTCTCTGGTATTGTTGTGAGATATATTATATTTCTCAATGTTATAGGACAAACAATCTAATTACACACATGTTATTTTATAAACTTGAATGAAAACAGGTTAGGAGAGGAAAAAGGATATTCAAATGCAACATTTTATAATTGCCTACGTAATTACTTACACTAGTACCTCCTGCTTGTTCTCTGAGCTTGCATAATTGTCTGCTAATTTCTGTTTTCAGTCTGCGAATTTTTCCAGTGTTCAGGTAAAAATGATAAATAGTAAATGAGTATATAAAATCTGAATTTCCAGGCTATAGAATTTCTTAGTCAACAGATATTTACTTTAAGTTGTTTTGCTGCACATTGCAGTCTAGTGTTCTTATAGTCCTAATGAAGTCAGGTGTTTGTGCTACTACCTTCTTGCATTTGTTTTAAAACAATTTCTTCATTTTTTAGATCTATAGTAATATAAAGTATTCAGAAAATTTCAGATTATGGAATTATGCATTTTCATAGATTATCTAGTTTTACTTATTTATTTTAAATATTGAATGTATTTATAAGACTCATTAAGATTGCTAAAGTTTCTGTAGTTATTAATCTGTCATAGATTTCTTCTTCATCTGGTTTGTTATATTATTCAATTTTAGAATTCCTATTCTTTCATTTTGTTCCACTTTTATTGTAATTTTTCTTCAAGGAAATTTATCATCATATTTTTGGAGTAGTTTGCTTAGATATGATTTATACTTGCTTCTTTTAACTTCTATCTGTAGAATCCAACTTATTTTGGTTTTACGCAGGGTATAATTACACCGTGCTGTTTACCTCTGCATCTCATGATAGGTTGGTGAGTTCATATATTAGAAGATATAATGAAACACACCTTGATTTGAATTTCTATGATTAGAGTGCTTATTGCCACTAGATTTTCCTCTGCTCTATGGGCACTAGGTAACACCTCAGAGAAAATACTGAGGCTCAAAGTTAACTTGCCCTAACATGTTGAAATTGAACATCTGCTATTTGAGCTAAAATAGCTTTGATATTTGCTCTCTGAATCTCCATGCTGATATTCTATCTGTGCTATCCCAGTGGATATCATACATATCTGGTAGCATCTACTGACTGACAACTCTATACTTTCCTTATAACTCTATTCTTTCTGACTATGCCCTGTGTAAACATTGTCCCAATGTCTGATTCAGAAGAGGTCACATTGCGAAAGTATAATGTGGTCCATAGGTAAACCTTGCTTTAATGTATTAGGTAGACTGGGACCTGGATCTCCAGATGTTGCCCATTAATGAAGAACAGTAGCTGCTCTTGCTGAGGACTGGTGTTTAGTTCCAAGTATACATGTCACATAGCTCATAATCATCTGTAACTCCAGGTACAGGAGAACACCTGAGGCTACAGGTACCCTTGTTTACATATACAGAAACATACACACACACACACACACACACACACACACACACACACACACACACCACCACCACCACCACCACACCAAGCCACCTACAACAACAGCAACAGCAACAGAATAATAGGTATCAACAATCACTGGTCATTGATATCTCGCAAAATCAGTGGTCTCAATTCACTTGTGGAAGTTTGATCCCCCAGCATAGGGGGGTGCTAGAGTGGTGGGGTGGGAAGGATGGTTGTATGGGTAAGCAACCTCCTAGAGGCAAAGGGAGGTGAGGAGAGTGTGGATGTGGGATGAGTGTTTTGAAAAATTATATATATATATAATATATGTATATATACATGACAAACAGAATGGATGTGAAAATAAGGTCCATCATTCTGTGGCATCTAAGAAGAACACTTTAGCACCAAATGTACATATTACTTCATGATAAAATGATAGAAAATATTTTCTAGCCAGGCAGTGACAATACACATCTTTAATTCCAAGACTTGTGAGGCAGAGGCAGGTGTATTGTGAGTTTGAAGCCACCCTGTCTACAGAGTAAGTTCCAAATGGATTTAACAGATATGTATAGAACATTTAATCCTAAAACAAAAGGATATACCTTCTTCTCATCACCTCATGATACCTTCTCCAAAATTGACCATATAATCGGTCACAAAACAGGCCTCAACAGTACATACTTTAAAAACCTGTACTCCACAAAATTAAAAAATCTAAATGAAATGGATAATATTTTTGGATAGGTACCACTTACCAAAGCTAAATGAAAAACAGATAAACAACTTAAATGGTCCTATAACACTTAATGAATTACAGAGTGTCTTTTCTTTATAAAGCCATATTCAAAATATTCAGTATAATTCTTGCTAACCAAATCCAAGAACATATCAAAAAGGTAATCTACCATGATCAGTTAGGCATCTTCCCAGATATGCAGACATGGTCCAATATACAAAAATCAATAAACAAAATCTACTACATAAATAAAGCAAAATAAAAAAATAAGATCATCTCATCTGGTGAAGAAAAGGCCAACATTCTCCAGAGATTAGGATTCAGAGACCTACCTAAGCATAATAAAGGGAGTTTATTTAAAGCATTCAGCCAATATCTCATTAAATATACAGAAACCCAAAGTAATTCTCTAAAATCAGGAATAGACCAAGGTTTTCCACTTTCTCCATATCTATTCAGTATTGTACTTGAAGGCTCAGCTAGAGAAATAAGAGAACTAGAGGAGATAAAAATATACTCATTGGAAAAGATGAAGGTAAAGTATTCTCATTTGTAGATAGCATACATAAGCAACACTACCAAAATTCCATCAGGAAACCTCTACAGATGATAAACACCTTTATACATAGCTTTGTACAAAATTAACTCAGAAAAATTAGTAGCCCTTTTATGTACAAGCGATAAAAGTCCTGAGAGAACTTATGGAAAGATTTTCTACAATAGCTGCAAATAATATATCTTTTGGTAATTCTAACTAACTGAGTGAAAGACTTGTATGATAAAATCTTCAATGTTTAAAGAAATAAATAGAAGATAGTATAAGATACAAGGATCATCCATGTTCATGGCTCAGTGAGAATAATACAGTAAAAATAACCGTCCTCCTGAAAGCAATCTACAGACTCAATGTAATCACAATCATAATTCCAACTGAATTCTTCACAGAACTTGATAGGACAATATTCAATTTAATAAGGAAGACCCCAAAATCTCAGCACAGATAACACAATCTTGGACCACATAAGAACTTCTAAAGATATCACCATCCCTGATTTCAAGCTGTGCTGTGGAGCAATAGCAATAAAACCCACATGGTATTTGTGTAAAAAGAGATACGTTGACCAATGGAATGAAATTGAAGACCAAGTCATTAATCCACACACCTATGGACTCCTGATTTTTTTTAAATAAAAATCCCACAAATGTACAATGGAAAAAGAAACCATTGTCAACAATTGGTGCCTAAGTGGATGCCTCCATGTAGAAGAGTGCTAGTAGATCCATAACCTTCACCATGTACAAAACTCAGGTCCAAGTGGATGAAAGAACTCAACATCCAGCTAGATACACCGAATCTGATGGGAGAGAAACAGGGAGTAGCTTTGACCACATTGGCATAGACAACAATATCTTGAACGGAGCACAAATACCACAATTACCAAGATTGAGAACCTCATGAAACCAAATACTTCGTTATGACAAAAGACACATACAAGGATGCAGTGACAAGAGTCTAGAGCACACAAAAAGATTTTTACCAACTCCACATGTGATAGAGTCCTAAAGTCAAAATATAAATGAATTCAACAAACTAAAATTCAACAAATCAAGTAACCTCATTAAAAGTAGGGTACAAGTCTAAACAGGGAATTCACACCACAGGAATTGAAAATTGCTAACAAACATTTAAAGAAATGTTCATCATTATTAGCCAAGGAAATGTAAATCAAAATGGCATTAAGATGCCATTAAGCCCTGGGTCCTGCTAAGACTGAACCCCCAGTGAACGTGATTGTTGGGGGGAGGGCGGCAATGGGGGGAGGATGAGGAGGGGAACACCCATAAAGAAGGGGAGTGGGAGGGGTTAGGGGGATGTTGGCCTGTAAACCGGGAAAGGGAATAACACTCGAAATGTAAGTAAGAAACACTCAAGTTAATTAAAAAAAAAAAAAAGAAGAAGAAGAAGTTTAGGGCCATTACTTCTAAATAAAGCACATATTTTTCCAATGTAAAAAAAAAAACAAAAAACAAGAACAAAAAAAAAACGTGTGAGAAGGACTAAGATCAATAACACAAGTGACAGCTCATGCTGCTCAGGATGTGGAGTAAGGGGAACATTCCTCCTTTGCTGGGGCGGGGGGTGGTGCAAACATGTAGGGCCTGTTTGGAAATCATTACGGCAATTTCTCTGCATACTGGAAATTGATCTACCTCAAGACCTAGTCATACCATTTTTGGGCATATACGCAAAGGACACTCCATCCTACCACAAAACACTTGCTTGTTGGTGGCAGTTTTATTTATAACACTGAGAAACAGGAAAATCTTAGATGTTCCTCAATCAAAGACTAGCTTTAAAATGTGGTACATTCGCACAATGCATTGTGTGACTCAGTTTTTAAAAATATGACATCCTGAAATTTTCTAGCGAGTGAATTGGGCTAGAAAAAATAAATCTGAGTGTTGCAACCCAGGCCCTGAAAGACAAACATAGTATGTAATTGCTTTTAAGTTGGTATTAGCTGTAAAGAAAAGGATAACCACGCTACAGTCTGCATTTAGTCTGTATTATATTCTGTATTAAGAAAAGTAATTTTAACTAAACACTTCTTTCTAGAGACATATAAACATAATATGGTTCAGAAAATTATTTATTCCTTATTCTAGATTTAAGTGAAGCATATCATGTCACTGTTGCGGTAAAAATATAAAGGCATTCGTCGGGTTCCCACTCACATTGCTCCATGTTTCCTCTCCCAGGCTCCCTCTGACTCAGAACCATCTGCGAGCCATTTACTCAGTTACCTTGGCAGGTTTTTACACCAGGCAAACACATCCCAATTCCATAGCAGCCTGGTGCGTACTGCTGCCACACACTCTCTCGAATTCAATTAATTCACCACGTGAAAGAACACATCACACAGTAACCTCTGATCCAATTGATAAGCTATAATTTGCCTGTCATTGGGCAAGAAAGAAGGTAGGTGGGAACAGAAGTTTTAAAAGGGAGGGAGAAGAAGCAAGAGAGAAGGAGACAGAGAAGGAGCTTGGAGAACATGGTGGCAGATGTTAAGTTCTTCTGAGCTCATAGATTCAGGTAGTTATGACTATATTTAATGGATGGGTCTGTACAGGATTTAGTGCTGTCTAGATGGGCAAATTATACCTTGTCAATGGGATCAGAGGTTATTGTGTGGTGTGTTCTTTCATGCGGCAACTTAATGGAGTTCAAGAGAGTATGTGATGGTGGGATGCACTGTTCCACCACGGAATTGTGATGTGTATGAAACTGGCATGACAGTGACCTTCTTTGGGAACTAGATGGGTAGAGAGATTGTTCATGGGCTCAAAGAGTAGCCGTCAGCAGTGTGAGATGGGATGGAGCTTAGCGGGTAAGACACTATGCTGACTGAGATGAAAATATCCCGAAGATGCCATGCAGTCCTATGGTGCTGGCACTAGCACGGGATAAAAGGAACCACTTAATTAATTTTACTACAACATATCACATATCTAGGGGTGCCTATACTTTTACATTAGTGGGGAAGTTAAGAAAATTTGGCATAATAGTTGGAAAGATGGACAGTTGGTAAAATATTTTAAACTGAGGAAAATGTTCAAATATGTGAATTTTAAGGACAAGAAATATCTTGGGAGAAGAGGGAAGATGAGATGTATTAAATGACAAGATAATGAGGTGAGATTAAAGAGTAAAATTAGTCGTGATGGAAATAGAAAATGATAAAGGATTTAAAAATGTGAAATGAGTAAACCACTTATACAGGTTAGAAGCTGTTGGATAATGACTAATCACGCAAACAATCTGCAGACAAGAGAGGCTAAGTGGCAAGCAGGGCTTCGCTAGGAGGCATGTATCTCCTCGGCAATTCATGGATAATAGAATAGTTTTTGTAAGTGGACTGTGGATGAGTGTGGCAAAAGAAGCAATCTAGGGGTTGGGGATTTAGCTCAGTGGTAGAGCGCTTGCCTAGGAAGCACAAGGCCCTGGGTTCCCAGCTCCAAAAAAAAAAAAAAAAAAAAAAAAAAAAAAAAAAAAAAAAAAACCAAAAAAAAAAAAAAAGAAGCAATCTAGTCAGGAAGGCAACCAAGGAGGGAAAGAGAGACAATTGGAACTGGGGGATATTTTGAGGGTGAAATGCAAACTCAGTGCATTGGAAACACCCTGGATCCTATGAGGGTAACCCTAGCAGAGACACCTAAATGGATTATAAGGAGCCTGAACTGGCCATCTCTTCTGATTGGGCAAGGCTGTTAGTGTTAGCACTGTGACAAGAATCCACCCATAGAACCATGAACCTATTACTTGTTCTGTCTACAAATTGTGCTGGGGCAATAGTGACTTAGAACTTGTGGGAGAGTGCAAGAAATGACTGGTGTAGCTTGCTGCAAGAGGAAGCTGTGTTTAACAATGCATGGATGACTGAAACTCCAGCTAGATGGCCCAGAATCCTAGGTTGAACCAAACCAAACTGGCAGAAAACAACCACAGTAAAAACAGCAACAATAAGAAGAACAAAACCCAACACTAAAAATAAAATATAAACCAACCAACCAATCACCACCACCACCACCAATAACAACGAACAGACATAATGTTCCACAAATTGATTTGAAAATGCAGAGGTAAATCCACACATTTAAGCATACCGGATTTTTGATAAAGAAGCCAGAAAACACAGTAGAATAATGAAAACATCTTCAACATATGGTGCTGGTCTAACAATGTCAGCATGTAAAAGAGTGCATATTGATCTGCATATATCACCCTGTGCAAAACTAAAGTCCAGGTGAATGAAAGGTGTGAACATAAGACAATATACAACGAACTAATGGAAGAGAACTGGGGAATAGCCTTGAACACATTGGCAAAGGAGAAGAATTTCCGACCAGAACACTGATAAGAGTGTGAACAAGCACTGACAGTTAATAAATGAGACCTCGTGAAACTGAAAAGTCTTTGTAAGGCAAAGTTCACCAGGACTCAGACAAAGCAGCATCCTATAGATTATGCAATTTTCCAATCTAATTCCACATTGATGGAATAAAATATTTGGATATAAATATATCAATAACTTGAGACACTAGATATCAAACACCAAATAGTCAAATTAAAAATTGAATACAGTTCTAAACAAATTCTTAATAAAGGAAAGACAATTGACAGAGAAACATTTAAATAAATGTTCAAAATCCTTAGCCATCAGCAAAATGCAAAGCAAAATGACTTTTAAATGTCATCTGATACCTGTGAGAATTGCTAAGATCGAAAACATAAGTGACACTCATGTTAGCAGGGATGCGAAACAAGGGGAACTCTTCTCCATTGTTAGTGAGATTGCAAACTTTTACAGTTACTACGAAAATCGATATTGCAGTTTCTCATTAGTTTGAGACTTAATCTACCTCAAGATGTAGCTATTCCATTCTTTAACATGTAGTCAAAGAAGATTCAATCCTACAAGGACCCTGATTCTTTATTGCTACTCTACTCATAATATTCAGAAACTGGAAACGACCTATGTGTTCCTCAATAGAAAAATGGGTAAAGAAATCAAGATACATTTACACTCTGAATTTTTACACAGGTGATACAAAATGTAACATGTAACTTGCAGTCAAGTTAATAGAATTAGAAGGCATCTTTCTGAGTTAAGTTACCCAGACCAAGAGAGATAAATGTGATATGTATTCATCAATATGTGTATTTTAGCCATTAAATAAATGAAAAACAACTTTCAATTTATAGATTCAGAAATGTTATGTAGAGCAGAAGGGGATGTGCAAGACAGGTGGATCACCCTGGGAAAGGAAAAAGAATAAATTGTATGGGTGTGGATAAGAATAGCAGGATCATGTACGGAGTGGGATGGGAGATAAAGTCGAGGGTAAGAATGGTGGGGAGAGAGAGAGCTGGAATTGAAGGGCATTTGATGGATGAGATGGAAATCTAGTGCAGGAGAAACTTCATAAAATATATAAATATATAAAGGCCATCCTAATGAGGTCTCCTAATAATGATGACAAAGAGTCACAACTGACCATCTCTTGATACCAAACAAGCCTTCCAGCAATGGGATTGCATTGCATTCAATTTGCTTATTGATTATGGCAGTGCTAATGGTAGTTCTCAATAGTCCAAGCCTGTTTCTAAAATGATGGATTGCTCTCCGTAAACTGACCCCAATGCCACGTTTCCAAGGACAGCATTCACACAACTAATTGAACATGAATATGTAAGCTGTGGCCTGATCAAACCTTCGCCAATACATTCTAGTGTCATTAGTGAATGAAGATATCCTGTGTATAATCAAAGAAAAAACATTAACATCAACCCAGCTAGAAATCATTTGATCTAACATCTTTCCTCCCTGAAAGATTCACTAGAGCATCAGTTGCAGAGAATTTGTGGGAGTAACCAACAAATGTTTGATTCCACTTACAGTCTACTCCATGAGAAGACCTATTTAAATGAATAAGAACCAGATATGAGATAGCCAGAGACCTAGGGTAAATTGAAAAAAAGTATCAATAAAATGACTCATAATAATATTTTGCTATTCTCACAGATGAGTGCCTTATTCAGTTTTCATGAGAGAGGCTTCCTCCTGCAGGAGACAGGACCAAACACAGAAACGCACAACCAGACATTTCAGAGGGAGAGAATGGGGGGGGGGAGAGAGAGAGAGAGAGAGAGAGAGAGAGAGAGAGAGAGAGAGAGAGAGAGAGAGAGAGAGAGAGAAAGAAGAGGAGAGGAGAGGAGAGGAGAGGAGAGGAGAAGAGAAGAGAAGAGAAGAGAAGAGAAGAGAAGAGAAGAGAAGAGAAGAGAAGAGGAGAGAAAGAGGAAGAAGGAGCAGGAGCAGGAGCAGGAAGAGGAGGAGGAGGGTGAGGAGGAGGAGGAGAAGGAGGAGGAAGAGGAGAAGGAGGAGGAAATGGAATGCTCAGTTCTAAGTGGAATGCATCCATTGAATCTTTTCTCCCATAGCTCAGGAAATCCATGGAAGATGATGCAAATGAGTAGTGTAGTATTGTGGTGAGGCAGGAGTGGGGGGGCACCCTCGTAGAAGCAAGGAAAGGGAGGATGAGATAAGGGGTTTGCATAGGGAAAATCCTGGGAAAGGGATTAACATTTGAAATGTAAATAAATAAAATAATAATAGAAAAAGAGTGTAGTAGCCAGAGGTTATAGAGAATAAGAGGGGAAAGAAGTTCTCTGAGTCAACTCAGCAAAGCTCATAGGAATTCAGAGACTGGAGCAGCAAGCACAGAGCCAGCCATATTCTGCATCAAGGATTCTGTTTGTAAATTACAGCTGTATATCATGGGCATACTGATTGTGATCAAGTGTGTCTCTGATTCTTTTGTCTTGGAATTCTTTTCTTTTAGTTGGGTAAAAGAGAGGAAAAAAAGGAGTGTAACTGGAGAAAGAGTAGGTAGAAATAAACGTGGAGGTGTAAAGGGAGAAAAGTGTAATAATGATATAAGTATATGAGAAGATATTCTGTTTTAAATGAAAAGAAAAGAAAATAACATAAACAGAACCTAAATTTAGGGGTACTTATGCAACCTCATCTTACCTGTGGAACAGTTGTGATATGTGTGAATAGTGAAAGAAACAACAACAACTACAACAACAACTACAACAAAAACAACAATCAGATTCCTTTGAAATGAGGTCTCTCATTTAATCTGGAGCTACATGGTGGTGACCATCATGCCCAATTAATCCTCTCATACTTAGAATTTCAAAAGGACTTCAAATTAGTTAAATCAGCATGGTCTCTTTTTCTAGTCAGGTCTACCGACTAGGTTATAACTTCAAACTCCCTTTGATCTTATGTATTTACTTAAAGGAGAATCATTATTAATTTTAATCATCTTCAAAATTTTTCTTTCATACCTGAGGCCTCTATCTTCAAATTATAACATTTTCTTCCCTTATGGTATTTGTGTTAATTTATTACAAGTTTTTATTAAAATTTGAAAGGATGGCTATTATTTCTATATTCATCCTTTTAAATTTAGATATAACTCTCTGTGTACATGTATGCTTATATAAAGTATATTTATGAATAGAGCCACAGACAGAATTGAAGCTTAGGATCTATAAGTGTTATATAAAACAAATATTTGGCAATCTTGATCATATATCATCTGAATAAAACTTTGTGCAATCAGAATCATGTATTAATTTTCGTGGAATTTTAAAGTACTAGCAGTGTTGTTTTTGTTAGTCTAATTAGATAGTGACAGAAACCACATCAACATATTTTTTCTGAAAAATCATATATATATAAACATTATTATTTTTTATTTATTATTACAGTTAAAATTTGTACTAATTCTTGTAACCTATAACATTGTGTGTGTGTGTGTGTGTGTGTGTGCGTGTGCATGTGTGTGTGTGTTAGATGAAACTGGGCTTGTTTGCTTCAGTGTTTGGAGGACAACTTCACAGAGTCAATTTTCTTCGTTCTCCTTTAGATAGGTTCTGAAGGACAAACTTAGGTCAAGAAGTGTCCACAGATTTTGAACACATTGTGGACCTCAATACAAGGTTTTTTTCCTCCTCTAAATAATCACCAAAGAAGGACTATATTATAAATGAACTATTAGCACACCAATCCCCTCACACTACAAAACATTCAGTTTTATTTATTTTATTATTACTTGGTTCAATGAGAAGCTAAGACAGTATGCATTAGACTGAAATGACTTCAACCTTGCTGATGTGTTAGAATTAAAAATATTACAAATTAAAATGTATAAAAACACGAAGAAGGAAATTTTAATCATTTCTGGAAATGTGGCGTCCCAGATTTCAAAGAATATCATTATAAACACAGTTATTGAACAATTTCTAGAAAGAACAGAGATAATAATGATGTGCAACTGATCATAAAGATAATTTTGAACAGGAGGAAATGTCTAAGGTGAAATTGATCAACTGTCATGTGACGGGGCTTGTGTCTAGATTTGGGTAACTTTTCCCATCCTGGTGTAACAAACGTAATTCCATGTTGTCTACGTCTCTCAGAATGGATGTTCATGGAGGCAGTATTTAAAGAAATCAGTGAAAAATCTGTCAAAAATGCCCCACTAAGTAAGTTAGAATGTGATGATGAAAACTTAAAGTTTCAATAAAATGGTTTCATTATTATTTTATATGATATGTAGTTTTAAAATATGTATTTATAAATAAATTAAATACTGTTATTAGACTTCTGAATATTTAATTTGCAGTCTGAGAGTACATATTTAAATTTCCTTCTGGGAATGTAGGAAATTACTTTATATTCATGTTTACCTTATCTGTTAGCACAAATATTAAACAGATCAGAAGCTCCCAATGGTGACATTTAACATATATGAGCCAACTGAGGGTCTGAAGCACACGATATGTTGAAATAATTGCAACTTTGATTTTCCCTTCTCAGAAATTTAACCCTGACAGATGAACACAGGTAAATTACTGGAATTATTTCAACTCGTTCTTTCTTCACATTTCTGCAAAGACTTAAGCTTAGTTGTAACATTACATAGTCATAGCTGAGTCCACAGTACTTAGCATTTTATTATCCATATTCCCAGTTGCTTACTGATAGTCTCTTTTGATTAGTCACTAAACATAGTTGTCTTTTTAATGAAATGCAGACCGTGGATATAGATGATTCCTGCTGTGCTTCATCCATAATTTAAAACTCATCAGGTTCATGAAACTGTGATGGCCATTGTTACTGCACAGTAAATTATCCCATCTAGTGTACTTTGATCATGAATATAGCACCTACCACATAGTACAAGCTCACCCTATATATAGAGAAGCAGAAAGAAATTAAGTCCAGGAAAAAGAGTTTTAAACTTTCACTCAAATCCTTAGCATGGATTAAATTCTTGCTACCTAAGCCAGTGAAAGTTCTGTGTTACTGAGAATCATTTAGTACAATTTTCTTTTATATGCAACTCCATTTGGATGCTTTAATATTTAATGGTCTGTACTCTTCCTTGAGTATAGTCATTTTCTTTTTTTCATTGTAGAGATATTTTTCTGGTTTCAATTATTTCACATTTAGTATTTAGTATACTACCCAATTTGTTTGACGTTTCTTATAATTTGCCATTTACAAACATGTATACAATATGTCAAGATTACATTCTCTATAAGTCCCTAGTTCCCCTCTTCTTTTCTTCTTTCTTCTTGATAACGCACTGAATCCAATTAACATTGGATAATCACCAGCATGTAGGTGAGTATGTGGCATTGTGGAAAGATGGGAAGCCTACCACTGGCAATACACCCCAAAGATAAATGGTTCCTATGAACACAACAACCGTTAATGACCTCTGAGAGAGTCCCATAAGCCACTTGCCATCTATGCCTATAGATATCCTTGTGACTGGTCTGTCAACCTGCTGGGAGAAATATTTAATAAAGGGACAATCAAGTTATTGGAGGCTTTCTTCCACTCACTGGAACAATTCTAAGACATTTCCTTTGGCACCATCCTTAACGTTTTGTATTATAGTCCCAAGTGGTGCATAATTTGTAATCTGTACCACATCATTCTCTCACTTAGTTTCCTAATAATTAAATAACTATTTATCTGTGTTAAATCAGCTTAAATTTTAAGTTCATTAAAATATAACTTCTTTGTAGACAAAATTATTAAATTATTTACCTTCACTTTCACTGCTGTCTTGGACACTTTACTCTTGAATAATTATTATCTCTCATGTACATATTTACTATAGTGTAGGAATAAGATCCTTGATGGAAAATTTTGTGGTTTTTATAGATATTTATTTATAGCAACATACGATCAATTCTATATTGAAACAAATGGACAAAGAAAAAATAATATAAATTTCCAAGAAAAAGGTAAAATCTGAGCCTCAGAGGTTTGACTATTTTGTGGGACATGATTGAGATAAATCATTAAATACATAAGCTTTCCTTCACTAAGATTCATACACAGAGTTAATTATTTCAGCTACTGCTTGATGGCTACTGAAATGCATCCCATCCATTTGAATAGTATAAAAATTAAATTAGTTTTTATTCAAAATCTAGATCATAAAGGATACCCAAACATACTCATTACCTTGAACTAATAATTTGATCAAGTAACATCACTTTAGTGATGGGTAAGAAACAGACATAGATAAGCATTATAGTTATGGGTCTACTAAGTAAAAATGAAGATGCAAAAATAGTGATCACAAATATGTTTGTTAACCAATCTCTAACTTTGCTAATGCTTTTAAGTCTCATGTACAATGCATAAGTATTTCAAGCAATGGTGAGACCACTCCTGCTGTAGAACACTAGTGCTCAGAAAGTAATTAGAGGATCTGCACCAACTCAGCTGGAAGTAAAGAGTACTGTGGGCACGCCATGACTGACAACGAGTAGCACGCAATTGTACTTGAAATAGTCATAGGCTGGAATCATTGAGCCTACACAACCGAGTAATGTTTAATCTGCCAAAGTAAATAAGAACTGAATGACAAAAGGGCAATTAAAATTAGTTCATGTGAAATTCAATTTTAATAAGGTCAAAAGAACATTTCTTCTTTGCTACTCCTACTGACAAATTGTATTGTTTCCTAGAGTCAGCAAAGCCAGAAAGCAAAACTCTCTGGTGTCCTCACTTTCCAGTGTTCCTGCTTTCTCATTATCTCTTTACTCTGAAAGCTCAATAGCTCTATATTCATTTGTCATCTATTAAATTTCTTACCAAGTTTCCATGCTTCTCCTGTACATTATGAACCTGTTCTCTCAGTGAGTTTTCAGACATCCTCATGACCTAAATATGAATTTCTGAACCCTCTGTTCCATCGCACTGATTAACGTGAAATTTTCTTTTCATTTTGTAATATTTGACCTACAATTTATGCTACCCTCAACCACTTTGTAACATATTGTTCTCTGTGAATGATTGTTTCATCTCTGTTTGACTTGATTTCTTCCCCTAACTCAATTCTATAATTTATTCATCTTGTATTTTGCATGCTATAATTAATTACAAGTATTTTAAATGGAGTTTTTAAATGACTCATGATATTCCAGTGCCTAGAATATATGAGGCAATTTATTGTGTTATAATTATAAAAAAATAAAGCTAAAATTAAAATTATGAAGCTGATAATTGCTATTCATGATTTTCAGAATATTAAAACAGTAGATTACATTATTTTATTTCACTACAATGCAGTATCTTGTATAAATTGGCAAAAAGCTTACAGAAAGTAAGATAATAATAACAATAATATGAATTCATGTCCACCAGTTTTTTTTGAAAAAGAGTTTTGTACATATAAAATGTTAGTATTAAAAAAAAACTCAGGTTTTCTTTTCTTCTGTAAAATGAAGAACATCTGTATAAATCCCAACATGTGAACTTTCTTGAACTCTATTAATTTTCATTGAGGAAAAGGAGATCGAGTTGTTTCTCTGGGCAATAAACTAAGCTTTCCCTTGCTTTTCTTACCTCTTTGATAGCATAGCTGTGTAACTCTTGTGTTCATAGTAGCTGGATGTGCCTCAGGTGTTGATAGCATCTGACAAAAGGAAAGCACCTGGTCTGCTTCCTTTCCCTGCAGTGCCTGTGGACTTCTCAGGATATATTCCTGAAGCTCTTCCCAGTGCTGGCCTAGGGATGAAATGAGGCTCTGATAGTCTGGCCACTTCTCTGCCAGTGGGATCTGTGGAAGAGTGATCTGTACTCCAGATCTACCCATTCCTCTGTCTAAACCTTGCACATGGACACTCTGCATACTAAGTTTGTACTTGTAGGACCTTCTTCTGATTGTCTCTACATAAGTCTCAGACTTGCTTGAAAGTAGACTGAGCATGTCACTTATCTATTTCTTCTGATATTTTTTTCCATTAATGCTTATTGAAGTGGTGTTTTATACATAATTCCATTCTGGTTACTAATTCTCAGCAGACGCTTGTGTTCTATTACCAGATATTGCTTATGACACTATTATTATGATATTACCAGAAATTGTTTATGTTTTGAGAAATGTTTATTTATTTATTTATTTTATATTGTAATTTAATTACAACATGTAACCGCTCTATTTTTTGTGCGCCCTCCATACCCATCATTTGTCATGTTCAAATTCATGACCTCTTTCATCACAAATTATTATTACATGCTTATATGATACATATTTATTTTTAAGTTACAAGCAATGTCTATAAAAATTGAAAACAAATCATTTGTACTCCACTAATTTAAATCAAATTCTTTCTTTTTTATTTAATATGCTTGAAATCTCTAATTTTTAACTCCATTCTTATATTATTAACATTTTTCTTTAAAAGAGATTTAACTTAGTCTTCTGTTTTTTTGCTTACCCAATATAAACTTTATTATTGACCTGAACCAACAAATCAATGACAGGTTCTAAATGTGGGGCTGGAATGAAGAAAAAAAGAAGATAGAAAAGCAGAAAAACTGGGAACCAGAAGTCTGAAGGCTTGTGCTGAGAAGGATAGTCTTACACATAGTTTCCAGGGAAAGGGGACAAAATAAGCAGAAAGCAATCATGCAGTAGAACAAAGTATTCAGAAAGCTAATAGAACAATGTTACAGAAAACAAAGACTGAATATCTCAAGTGTACAGCTACCACCGTCCCGGCATCTTTGGAATACATAACTCCAGTCTCTTCAGGAAAAAACGCCAGTATCTTCAGGAGAAAAATCTAGATTCTTAGGAGCAGAACTCCTTTAAGGCCCTGGTTCCAATATCTGAGTAGACTTTGGAACATCTGTCTCTGGTCAATGTCTCTGAGTAGTATTCTCTCACAGAGGGCTCTGAGAAAGCAGTAGATTACTGGCTCCCAACAAATTGGAAGAATGTTCAACACTTTTCATGAGTATTTAAATATTACTTAAGGTATTCAAGACATTAATTATACATTACAATATACAAAATTATATGAAATTTACTCTAAGTCTTATCTACATATCATTTTGTTGTTGTTTTTGCTCAACAAATATTTATTGAGTACTACTGTTTGGCAACAAAATGACAATCAAAAGAAAGCTACCTATAATGTTTTGGTGCATTATACTTTTCATTTTATGTATAGATATCATCAGATGTAAATTTAAAAATCAGTTTCTCTGATTATAAAATAATACATGGTAATTGTGAAAAACTTTAAAAATTCAAAATACAAGTACATAAATTTACAAAAATTATATATTTATTTATCTCTTTTATTAACCATGTATTCTTATACAATATAATCTGAATAAGAGTCTTGATAGCCCGGAGACTGATGAAAAACCTAACACTAATGCTTGAAAAATAGAAAAATGAAAAAAGTAACATTTTAGACTCCTAATGATAGTCTCTATAGCCATTAATTGATGCCCTTCTCGAGCCATAATCAAAAAAACAAACAAAAAAAATCCTTCCTCCTACAACAGATGGGAAAAAATAAGTGTAATTATAAAGAAGGAAAGTTTGTCAAAGTTTATGCAATTCCTGGAAAAGAATTGGGCAGAACCTACATGTGATTTAACAGATCAGCTTCAGAATAAATTTACAGATAAATAAAAAAAAAGCTCAAATATTTGGTTTAGCAAGTATGTTTGCAAATATTAACAATTGAGAAAACACGAAGATCAACAATTTTCTAGTGAATGCATGGAGAAACAAAATATGATCTATGTATTAGAGAATGTTGTTAAGTCTAAAAATGAAGGAAAGCTGGACATAGTGTAAAATGTGGAGATAAGGCAGTAGTAAAAAGACAAGTATTGAATGGTGATACTTTTGTATTATATTATTACAATTAAACTCATAGAGACAAAGGTGAAATGGTAACTCTTAGAAGGAGGGCAAGATGTCAATTTGTGTAAAATAAGTAGAGACGTTCAATGGGAATGTTGCAAGAGTCCTGTAGTCCTAAGTATAATATATTAACTGTCCTAAAAGTCCATGAATTTGAATATCATCTTTTTTTTTATTAACTTGAGTATTTTATATTTACATTTCGAATGTTATTCCCTTTCCCAGTTTCCGGGCCAACATCCCCCAACCCCTCTTTCAACCCTTCTATATGGCTGTTCCCCTCCCTTCCTCCCCCCATTACCGCCCTCCCCCCAACAATCACATTCACTGGGGGTTCAGTCTTAGCAGGACCAAGGGCTTCCCCTTCCAATGGTGATCTTACTAGGCTATTCATTGCTACCTATGAGGTTGGAGTCCAGGGTCAGTCCATGTAGAGTCCTTAGGTAGTGGCTTAGTCCCTGGAAGCTCTGGTTGCTTGGCATTGTTGTTCATAAGGGGTCTCGAGCCCCTTCAAGCTCTTCCAGTTCTTTCTCTGATTCCTTCAACGGGGGTCCTATTCTCAGTTCAGTGGTTTGCTGCTGGCATTCGCCTATGTATTTGCTGTATTCTGGCTGTGTCTCTCAGGAGAGATAAACATCTGGTTCCTGTTGGCCTGCACTTCTTTGCTTCATCCATCTTGTTTAATTGGGTGGCTGTATATGTATGGGCCACATGTGGGGCAGGCTCTGAATGGGTGTTCCTTCTGCTTCTGTTTTAATCTTTGCTTCCCTATTCCCTGCCAAGGGTATTCTTGTTCCCCTTTTAAAGAAGGAGTGAAGCATTCACATTTTGATCATCCGTCTTGAGTTTCATGTGTTCTGTGCATCTAGGGTAATTCGATCATTTGGGCTAATAGCCACTTATCAATGAGTGCATACCATGTGTGTTTTTCTGTGATTGGGTTACCTCACTCAGGATGATATTTTCCAGTTCGCTCCATTTGCCTATGAATTTCATAAAGGCATTGTTTTTGATAGCTGAGTAATATTCCTTTGTGTAGATGTACCACGTTTTCTGTATCCATTCCTCTGTTGAAGGGCATCTGGATTCTTTCCAGCTTCTGGGTATTATAAATAAGGCTGCTATGAACATACAGAGCACGTGTCTTTTTTATATGTTGGGGCATCTTTTGGGTATATGCCCAAGAGAGGTATAGCTGGGTCCTCAGGTAGATCATCTTAATAGTCCAAGGATTCTGCTGAATCCTTGACAATGACAGTGTGTGTGTGTGTGAGTGTGTGTGTGTGTGTGTGTGTGTGTGTATGTATGTGTGTATGTGTGTATGTGTGTATGTGTGTATGTGTGTGTGTGTGTGTGTGTTTATGATAAATAAAATAACCTGATAGAAACATATGGGTTTTTGCACCTTTCAATTGCACTGCATTTTCCATATTTTAAGTTCTTATCATATATTGGTACCAAGGGAACAATAAGCACCTGGGTTCATTTGGCTCTTGGTTCTTCCCTATCTCCTATAAGACAGGCATTTGCATGTGAATTAATCATTTCGAATCTCAAGTCAGACTGAGCCACTCTATCTTTAGAAATAGGGGCTGTGTACTACATCTTTGAATTAACTAAGTTTCAGTCTGCCTGTCTATTTGAAATGTAGGGTTGTTTCTGTATTTGACTCACAGCACTTGTTTTTCATTAATTTATAATTAATATTCTCTAATAATTGACTTTTCATGTAACTAGTTTCCTTTTTGTCTTTCTGTCTTGATGTTTGTCTGTCTGATTCTATGGCTCTCTGGCTGAATTGGTTCCTTCCTTCCTTCCTTCCTTCCTTCCTTTTCATCCTTCCTTCTTTCCTTCTTCTTTTCTCTTATAAAATAAATTTCTTGTAGAAGTTTCCAAGAGTAATGACATATCAGAACCTAACTTTTTTAAAAAATATAATCCCCATAAAATTCTTTGATATATTTATTGGCGTTTTGTTACATGCATTCACAATACATTAATGGCATGTCTGTGTATATGTATGACATTTTCAAGATACAACTAATATCACAATAAGCTTTTTAAGAGAGACAATGTGTATTTTAGTTATGATATTGTCCTCCCTCACTATAAAGAAGGCAGTAAACAAATTTGAAAAAAAGGAAAATAAAAAGTAAGTATAAAGTTATATAAAAAAACTTGATATATGGTAGGTATGTGAAAATAACTCAGAAAGTAAAAGAAATGTGTGATTTCTGCAACTCTGTATTGTTCCATAAAAGGACCTTCTATCAGTAAAAAATGTTTCAAAGTAGAAAAATTCATTTTGCTGAGACAATGATATTTTTTTTCATTTATATTGAATATTTTATGAATTTGCATTTCAAATGTTATCCCCTGTCCTGGTTCTCCCTTTTTCCCTCTCCCTTCTCTCTGATTCTATGAAGATAATCCTCCTCCTACCCACCCTCTCCCACCTTAACACCCTGGCATTCCCTTATACTGGGGAAACAAGCCTTCATAGGACCAAGGGCTTCTTCTCTTGCTGTCAGACAATGCCATGCTCTGCTACATATGTGACTGGAGCCATGGGTCCCTCTGTGTGTATTCTTTGGTTTGTTGTTTAGTCCCTGGTAGTTATGGGGGGCCTGGTTTGTTGGTCTTGTTGTTCTTCCTATGGGGTACAAACTCCTTCAGCTCCTTCAGTCCTTTCTATAACTACTGTGTTGGGGTCTCTGTGCTCAGTTTTATGGTTAGCTACAAGCATCCTCATCTGTATCAGTAAGGCTCTGGCAGAGCCTGTCAGGAGACATCCATATCAAGATCCTGTCAGCAAGCAATTCTTGGCATCAGCAATAGTGATTGGGTTTGGTGTCTGCTTGTGGGATAGATTCTCCAGGTGGGGCAATCTCTGGATGACCTTTCCATCAGTATCTGCTTCACTGTTTGTCCCTGTATTTCCTTTAGACAGGAGCAATTCTGGGTTAAATTTTTGAGAAGGGCAGGTGGCCCTATCCCCAACCAGGGTCATTGCCTAACCTCTAAATATGGTCTCTACAATTTTTCCCTCCCCTATGTTAGGCATTTCAGCTAATCTCATCCCCATTGGGTCCTGGGATCCTCTTGCTTTCCTAACATGTGGGACTTGCTGGTGGTTACCTCCAGTTTCGTATCCTCCACTGCTACACACCTCTGTTCAAATTACTAACCCTGTGAATACCATCCCCATCTCCTCTAGTAACTGATTCTGCTCCCCTTTCCCCTCCTCTTCTCTCTTCCTCCCAAGTTCCTCCTATATTCTAACTCTTGTAAGTTTTTTGTTCCTTCTAAGAAGGACTGAGTCATCCATATTTTAGCCTTCCTTCCTCTTGAGTTTTATATGTTCCATGAATTGTATCTTGAGTATTCCTAGCTTTTGGGCTAATATCCACACATCAGTGAGTGCATAAATTTATTACTACATTGTTTCAATTGATAAAAGTGGAATTGGGGTAGAGCATGTATAAGTTACAAAGGAAGAACTTAGATAAATAGCTTCAGAACTCTACACAGGGGTTCCTCCTAATAGCTCATTCTAAATATTAATTTATATATATTATTGAAAATTACAAGAGCTTGAAAAAAACAGTAAACTATAGGAATACTAAAACTATAAAATATTTCCAGAGAAAATAAAGCAAAACTAGATATTGGAATTCCATCAGTTCATTATACCAAGATTATATAATATTTAAAAACTAATCATCTTACAAGAGAAATAATTGTTGTAAGTTTAACAATACAAAGAGAAAATACAAGACTTCAAAATCAAATTATGAGGTAAATACATTGTACTACAAGTGATAATTCTTGCTCAGTAAATCCATCTTTCTTTAAAGAAGGAAAAAAAAACATTTAAACAATGGACAATGTAGCTTAGAATGTCCAGTGACAGAAATTTTCAGGAAACAATAATATACTTTTTCTCCTGCTGCCATAAAGGTCCATCATGTCTCTTGTTTTTAAGTATATAAATTCAATATGTTTTAGTGTTATATGTCAGAGATCCAATAAAGGTCTCAGCAGATTAAAATCAAGCCTACATTATATTCAGTGGGCTCTAGAGAGAATCCAGTTCCTGGTTTATTTGACTTGTTAGCAGAATTCAGGGCTATGTAGCTTTGGCAATGGATTCAATCAGGCCCCATTATATTTTCATTGACTATGTAAATTCAATGTCATTCCCATCTGTTAGAAGCTATTGAGTTCTCTGTTACACGTCGTTTCTCACATGCATACATATATTCTCTTACAACTTCAAACACAAAACTGAAATGACAATAATTTCACCTGTTGTACTTTTAGGGGAAAATTTCATTAAATGAAAACATTAAGAGACTGAAAACAAAGCTTATGCCTCAAGATCGGGGAGAATTAATGTTCAGATCAGCATTGTGAAACAAAGTAAATAATAAAAGTGATTCTATATATTTGAACTTCATCGCTAGTGATATAAAAGGACTTCGATAAGGTATCTTGTTTACATAATGTGCCATTAATTTCAACACATCATACTCTGTAGATAAAGACAAATTATTAGAGTTTAATTCAGTGAAATGTTGTTGATTTATAGTTGTCATAGTGTTTATTAAAGTGTAGATTCAGTGTGCCTAAACTTTATTCTGCTTTTTAGTTCAGTAACTTAAGTCCTTCTTTGCTCCTAACGTGCTATAAGATTATTTCTTCAGGACAATAACTCTTACTGTGGTTAGCGAGAAGAAAATTACCTCGACCTATCGAATTTCAAATCAATAATAGCCCATATAGAAGTCTGTCTGTTGGGCCATAATTTGTTCTGTGTGATTTGCATAGAATCAACTTCATATACAAATTTATGAAATAAGATATCCAAATTGAAATACATGAGTAACATTAAGATTCAGTCAATGATTTGTCTTAAGCTTTTTTTCTTATTAGTTTCTGATGTTAAAATAGCTACCAGTGTAGTTAATTTGTCTTATAAAGGGATTAAGTTTCCATTAAAATGTAAATGTAAACTCTCAGATAATTTCATAGTTAATGTTCGTTATAAGTGAATTTATGTAAAGCATCCTAAATTAGTTCTGTATCAATCAAACTTTGACAAGTATAATGAGAAAAATAGTAAGAAGGTGATAGATTTATCGGGAACCCTGAAATGAAAGACTTTGGAAGGAAAATCTGAAACACAGAGCTGAGAAATTATTCACTGGGACAGAGAACTTGCTGTGCAATCCAAAGATCTGAATTCACATCAACTGAGGTTGTGTGTGTTGCCCTTATAACTCCAGGGCTTGCTTTTAGGGGTCTAACCAGCAGAATCTCTGGGGTTATTTAGTCAACTAGCTTAGCCACAATCCAGAATTCCACATTCAGTGGAACTGTCACAGAATTTTAGGGTGGAGAGTGGGAGAGTGGGAAACCTGATGTTCTCCTACATCTGTCCATGTGCAAATGAGTGCATGTACTCAGCCACATATATACATGCACACTCATATACTACATATATAAAGGTTTATAGGATATATATATATATATATATATATATATATATATATATATATATATATATATATAGCAACCCGAAGCTCATTATTTGTATTTTAGGAAGCTAGTAGCAGCATGCAAGCCTTATTGTGTTGGCTGGCATAAAATTCTTGTATCTCTGGCAAGGAACCAAACATTTTTACTTTACAATACCGCATGATTTTGAATTGCTTCCATTTCTGATTCAGAATTCATGACCAAAAGCAATTTTTCCCAAATACTGCTAATAATACCACGTTTTGAGTAAACAAAACTGAAGATGTGTCTGGATGCCACAGCGTGTGCAATGGCACCATTTCACTTCCATTGCTGATAGAAGTTGAAATTTGTCAGTTTCAATGCTGTGTGGTTATTTCTCATAAAACAGAGATGAGAAAAATCTATGGGGTTTATCAATGTCCTTCAGGTAGACATAATTAATTCTTCTGGCTTCATTTGTTATATTTCGTAAAACACAGTATTTTGTGTTCCTTCCATGTATATACTTGTATTTGTCTTCACTCCAGTCATTTGACTTCTGTGAGGTTTATATTGAGGAAGAATAACAAAACCTAATTTCAATTGCATAAAATGATCTTTGTATATGACAGGCAAAGCATCTTTCTTATAAACATGCTGTGAAAATTAATTGCAAATGTGAGTCAGGAGATACAGTTTTAGCTGTTTGTTTATTACAGTTTTGTGAAAGCATCTAATAATGATAAATAACAATGATGAAATAAAGTGTGTGATGAGAATCTCACTAAACAAAAGAATAGAAAAACAAGCGATGCATGTGAGGACCTCCTAATGCACCACTAGGTTTACTACATGAACTACTCTTGGAGACTTTAGAATTAGTGATGTTAAAGTAGAATTTCTATGAAAAACACCTATACAATGTACACGGCAATTCTAGCTGTGATACATATGTATAGAACTCAAGTCAGAAAACTTTTCTTTTTACTTATTTTCACTATTTATTATTTAATTTAAAAAATTATGACCACTCCCATTTACTTTTTATCTCTGCCTTCTTCCATGTAACCTCTCTCCTCTTTCTATTCATGCTTTCTATTCTCTTTCTTTAATTGTTGATATATTCATGCATACATAGTTACATATCATCTATGTACATACATACTACATACACACATCTATATCTATATCTATATCTATATCTATATCTATATCTATATATATCTATATCTATATAATGTATGTCTTAATATAGAATGTGTACTGGTAGGCAATTGCCTATATAGTCAGCCTAACTTAAAGTCTTCTCTATATCTGTATTTTATGCTTCACTGTCTATTATGTGTGCATAATATTTCTTATTATTTTATTGCCTACTCTGCTTGTTCCTAACAACAGATGTGTTCTATATGAATGGAATAGCACTGAAAATAAGGTTTGGGAAGGAGATGAGATCTATGTTCTTAGTGAAATCTAACAGAGTTACACAAGGGAAGAAATTACATTACTCACTTTAACTGACCCAGGATAACACTGAAAGTTGCACAAAGCTGTTATCAGTCTATACCATAATTTGCTTTCAACATTTGCAGGATATTTTTTCTGTTTAAGTTAACAGTCAAACCTTAGCTGTTATGAGATCGCATAGAATACACATGCACATATTTTCTCAGTCAGTGGCATGGAAGAATGCATAGTTTACGGTTAAAGCTATGTGTTTGATATTAGGTTGTAGAAGATGATTACATGGAAAAACAAGATACAAGGCAGATAGGCTGGACTGTCATATGTGATCTCCAGGTATATTATTAAACTAGTTATTTTTTTTTGCAAAATTCTCATTTTGAAGCCAAGAGATACTTTCAGAAAAGTATTATAACTGAAGGTAACCAAACCAGTGAACAAGAAACTGATCCTCATATTATAGGTATCATTTGTCATCACTAAGAGCTTCTATTTGTACTCTTAACAATATAATCCACAATTTGATAGCGGTTGAATGAATAAGAGAGTCTGTGAAGAGTTATTTAAAATGTTTGTATCCCAAAAATCCAAATTCTAAAATCCAAAATCTGACGACTCAATGAAAAGGAATTCAGCGTTATTTCAAGAAACTTTAATCTTAAACAATATACCTCAAAATGTAGTTGCTCCTGGCTCTTAAATGCCAAAACAGTTTAAGCTGTAAGGGAGAAATGAGATGTCCTCATTGAAGTTTAAATTGGTTCAAGAAAAAAAAAGAACATCAACAACAAACAAACAAACACCTGACACAAACCATTGGTGTCCATTCTGCTTTCTTCTTGGCTGCTTTCCTTTTCTCTGTTCCGAATCCTGTCATGTCAGTATTTCTGCATCAGTACGTTTTTCATCCTAAGAATGCTCTTCCCATCCTCTCTGCATTCCTGGATTAGGTTTCTCCAGAAAGGATCCTAGCTGCTTGCCAGGAAAATGCCCACTGGACACAAATGTTTTATGTACTAAATGGGTAAAGAGTTATCTGGATGAAAAGTTTTCAGTATCATCGGCGAAAAGTGAATGCACACATTCATAGCATTTGAATTTATGGAGATAACATTATGTATCTGCTTTTCTCAGTAAACTCAAAGAAGCAAACTCTATCTATAAACTCACTAAGTTCATGAAGATTCAAACACGTAGTTTCTATGCATTAAAATATTCAAGAATTGAAATGCATAAACACTATTTTCCAAAATGATTCCCTTTCGATGGCTGACTAGTTATCAAGAGTAAACATGAATACTAAACCTGAATATGAGATCACAGATGGTTTCAATTGAGTTTGAAATTGAAAATGTGGAAATTATATGCATATTTGTATCTTCTTTCATGGGTTTGATACTTCTGACTTTGAATTCAAGAGATTTAAATGGTTTAGCTTTTCAATGGTTATCATACTGGAAAAAATATTTATTACTGAGTTTCTCTGAAGCAGCCTAGGGTTTGAAAAATGTTATTAAGATTAATTTATTACACGGAGATAAAAGTCTAGTTCATTTGGATCTTGACATCAAAATATTCAAAACCATTTTAGTCTTGTAACTTTTTGTTTTCAAATTATCCCTAGACTTTTTTGACTAAAAATATCAATAATTCACTTATGATTTAACAATTTCATTAAATGAACTAACTGGGCAGTATATTTGATTTATGCTAATGAAGACAATTTAAATCTGAAACCTATCTTATTCAGAGGATTTATAAGATAAATTGAAATGATATCCTTTCTTCTTGTTTGAATATGATACTAAACAGAGGTGTTGGTTAATGGATCAGGGAAATCTTTGGAGTCTCTGCATTACCTTTTAATAAATGTTATAAATCAATGAGTTTCCTAAGAAAATGAACCTTTTATGACATCTGCAGGCAATTGACAATGTCAGCACTTGGAGTCAAAGTTCAGAACATATTTTTAAAATTTCAGCTTTATTTTAAGTGACTCAAATTTTATGGAATGATTAAAAAAAATGATTCTAAGGAGAAGACAGTCATGTAAACAGAGAGTAGAATAACTCCAAAAGGTACAAACACTTCTGTCTCTACATCTTACAATAAAAACATCTTCTCACAAAAAAATTTAAAGAATAGTAATTTCAAGTGACTTAATAAAATATTTGCTAGAAGTTAGTTTTTAACAGAAATTAGGTTCAAGATAAATGGGTAAGATTATTGAATCATAAGGCAAATATTGGCAGCAAATGTTTAAAACACACAAATATATACAGCTAAAATTGTACCTTGATGATTCTTCCTACAAGTGATTGTGTGGCAAATGATACAAATAGATCGAAAGGGAAAGATTGGAAAGTCACATTTCTTTTTTAAAAAAAATTGGTTATTTTATTTATTTATATTTCAAATGTTATCCCCCTTTCTAGTTTCTCCTCCAGAAACCCATTATCACATCAAGCTTCCCCTGCTTCTGTGAGGATGCCCCCTAAACACTCACCCACTCCAAAACTCACCACCCAGGCATTCCCCTACATTGGGACATTGAACTTTCCCAGGACCAAGGACCTACCCTCTCATTGATACCCAACAAGGCCATACTCTGCTACATATGCAGCTGGAAACATGGGTCCATATATATATATATATATATATATATATATATATATATATATATATATATATATATATATATATATATATATTGGTTAGCTGTTTAGTTCCTTGGAGATCTTGCGGATCTGGTTAGCTGGTATTGCTCTTTTTATGGAGTACAAAACCCTTCAGCTCCTTCAGTCTTTTTCTAACTCCTTCTTTGGGGTTCCTTTGCTCAGTCTGGTAGTTAGCTTTAAACATCCTCATCTGTATCAGTAAGGCTCTGTCAGAGACTCTAAGGAGACATCCATATCAGGCTCCTGTCAGAAAGCACGTGTTGGAATCAGGAATAGTATCTGTGTTCGGTGTCTGTATATGGGATGGATCCCAGGTGGTACAGTCTCTGGATAGCCTTTCCTTCAGTCTCTGCTCCACACTCTGTCTCCATATTTCCTTTAGACAGGAGCAAGTCTGTGTTTTAAAATTTGGAGATGAGGGGGTGGCCACATGTGCCAACCAAGGGCTTTGTAGAACCTCTGGGTACGGTCTCTACAGGTTCTCCTTCTCTTTTGTTGGGCAGTTCAACTAATATCATCCCTCCTGGGTCCTGGAAGCCTCTTGTTTTCCTGGCATCTCGGACTTGCCAGTGGCTACCCCCAGTTCCCCATTCCCCATTGCTAAACACCTCTGTTCAAATTACTGACCCTCTGCATACTCCCAGTCTCCTCCTATTTCTGATCCTGCCCCCTTTTCTTCCCTCTGCCTCCTTGCTTCCTCCCGAAATCCTCCCATCCTCTACTTCCAGTGAGCATTTTTGTTCATTCTTTTTTTTTATCGTGTCAAGCCAGGAGAGGAAGAGAGGAAGAGAGGAAGAGAGAGAGAGAGAGAGAGAGAGAGAGAGAGAGAGAGAGAGAGAGAGAGAGAGAGAGAGAGAGAGAGAGTTTTTGTTCATTCTTTAAAAAAGGACTGAAGGATCCACATTTTAGTCTTCCTTCATCTTGAGCTGCATATAGTCTATGAAGTGTATCTTGATTATTCTGAGCTTTTGGGTTAATATACACTTATCAGTGAATGCATGTGTGTTCTTTTGTGATGGGTTACCTCACTCACAATGGTATTTTCTAGTTTTGTCCATTTGCCAAAGAATTTAATGAAGTCATTGTTTTTAATAGCTGCGTAGCACCCCATTGTGTAAATGTACCATATTTTCTGTATCCATTCCTCTGTAGAAGGACATTCTTTCCAGTTTCTGGCTGTATAAATAAGGTTTCTATGACCATAATGGAGCATTTGTTCTTGTTATATATTGAAGTGTCTTTTGGGTATAGACCGAGGAGTGGTATAGCATGGTCCTCAGGTAGTCCTATGTCCAATTTTCTGAGAAACTGCCAGACTGATTTCCAGAGTGATTTTACCAGGTTACAATGTTACCAAAAATGGAGGAGTATACCTCTTTCCCCACATCTTGCCAGCATCTTTTATCACCTGAGTTTTTGATCTTTTTGTTTAGGTGCTACTCTACCATTCAATATTCCTCAGTTGAGAATTCTTCTATTACTGTACCCCATTTTTGATAGGGTTATTTAATTCTATGGAGTCTATCTTTCTGAGTTTTTGCATATATTGGATATTAGCCCTCTATCAGATGTAGGATTGATAAAGATCTTTTCCCAATCTGTTGGTTGCCGTTTTGTCCTAATGACAGTGTCCTTTCTTTGCCTTACAGAAGCTTTGCAATTTTATGAGGCCACATTTGCTGATTCTTGATCTTAGAATATAAGTCATTGGTTTCCTGTTCAGGAAAAATTTCCCTCTGTCCATGTGTTCAAGGCTCTTCCCTACTTTCTCTTCTATTAGTTTCAGTGAATCTGGTTTTATGTGGAGGCCCTTTATTCTCTTGGACTTGAGTTTTGTACAGTAAGATAAGAATGGATCAATTCACATTCTTCTTCATACAGAACCACAAGTTAGACCAGCAATATTTGTTGAAAATGCTTTCTTGTTTTCACTGGATAGTTTTAGCTCCTTTGTCAAAGATCAAGTGACCATAGCTGTGTGGGTTCTTCAATTCTAGTCCATTTATATACCTGTCTGTCTCTGTACCAATACCATGCAGTTTTTTTTTATCACTATTGCTCTGTAATACAGCTTGAGGTCAGGGATGCTGATTCCCCAAGAAGTATTTTATTGTTGAGAATTATGTTTGCTCTCCTGGGTATTTTGTTATTCCAAATGAATTTGAAAATTTCTCTTTCTATGAAGAATTGAGTTGGAATTTTGATGGGGATTGCATTGAATCTGTTGATTGCTTTTGGCACGCTGGCTGTTTTTACTATATTAATCCTGCCAATCCATAAGCATGAGATCGTTCCATCTTCCAACATTTTCTTTGATTTCTTTCTTCAGAGACTTGAAGTTCACTTGCTTGGTTAGAGTCACATCAAGTTATTTTATATTATTTGTTATTATTATGTAGAGTGTCGTTTCCCTGATTTTTTTAAAACATATGACGCTGTTTAATTAGGCTGTTGGCAATTTAGAACACCAGTTTGTGAGGATATATCATGTTTGTTTGGGAGAACTGAGATCTTAGGTAGCCCTGGAGCTGGAGAACAGCTTTAATCTTTGCCAAAATCTGGGAGTCCAAGGTTTTCTGATCATCCTTTTGCTGCTCTGTAATCTTGTCTTTCTCCTACTCAGTGTCAAAGACCCCATCTTCCTGAAGCCTAGGCTTACACAGCTGCTTCTTCTTGAAGTAAGCATCAGTCAGAGGTTTGAGGATTTTAACCTCACTGATAATTTCTTCTATAGAGGTGGCAATGACAAACTTCTTGTGTGTTTTGCCCAGAGGAGAGGTTCAGTCACAAGTAGCAAGTCACAGCATAGCTGCTTCAGGAAAACCACTCTCTTGCCCCTGGGGCGCTCAGTGAGGATGATGAAGACAGTCCAGGAGTAATGCTGGAGTGCAGCCTTCTCATGTGCTGACTGAAGGTTTTTTCAATGGCGCAGCAGCTTCCGAGGCACAACTTCAGGAGGATAATACCTAGGCATTTTTCGAAGCTACACCATCCGGTGCCACACCTCTTGTCCCCACCAACTGTTTCTGTGACAGTAGCAAGGACCTTCTTTTGCTTCTCCTTATCAACTTTGCTCTTGACAGCTGAGTATTTCCTTTTGTACAGGCCATTTCTGGAGTACATAGAAGATCAGGAGTACTTGCCAATTTCTCTAACCAGGACAGGATTTTGGCTGCAATGGGGTTTCCCTTTCTTGGGCTTTAACCTTGGAGTTATACTTTTTGGCTGCACTAAGCAGTCCAGGCACTGGAGCAGTATCACCACCATTTTTCTTGGCTACAGAATTCTTCTTTGTATCAGACTTATTCTTTTCACCAGAGAGCTTACAAGACAGGAAAGAGAATTAAGGCAGCCCCATAATTACTTTTTATAGTTTTTATTAGATAGTTTGCCTATTTACATCAAATGTTATCCCCTTTGCTGGTTCCCCCCTCTCCCTTACCCCGTCCCCCTTTTTTTTTCTATGAGGATGCTCCCCCTCCCACCCTCCCACTCCCCACCTCAACACACAGGACCAATGCCAGATACTGATTTCTTTGCTACATATGCACTTGGAAACATGAATCCCACCATGTGTACACTTTAGTTGGTGGTTTAGTCCCTGGGAGGGACCGCAGGGGTCTGGTTGGTTGTTATTGTTGTTCTCCCTATGTGGTTGCAAACAACTTCACCTCCTTCAGTTCTTTCAATAATTCCTTCATTGAGATCTTGGTATATCAGTAAGGCTCAGGCAGAGCCTCTCAGGAGACATCCATATCAGGCTCCTGTTAGTAAGCACTTCCTGGCATAAGCAATAGTGACTGGGTTTAGTGGCTGCATATGAGATAGATCCCCAGGTGGGGCAGTCTCTGTATGGCCTTTCCTTCACTCTCTGGTCCACTTTTATTTCCTACTGTGAGTATTTTGTCCCCCCTTCTAAGAAGGACTGAAGCATCCACGTTTTTGTATTCCTTACTCTTGAGCTTCATATGATCTGTGAATTGTATCTTGGGCTAATGTTGACTTAATCAGTGAGTGCATACCACATGTGTTCTTTTGTGACTGGGTTACCTTACTCAGAATAATATTTTTAGTTCTGTCCATTTGCCAAAGAATTTAGTGAAGTCATTTTTAATAGCTGAGTGGTACTCCATTGTGTAAATGTATCACATTTCCTGTATCCATTTCTCTGTTGAAGCTGTTCTTTCCAGCTTCTGCCTTTTATAAATAAGGTTGCTAAGAACATACTGCAGCATATGTCCTTGTTATATCTTGAAGCAACTTTTGGTTATATGCCCAGGAGTGGTACAGCTGGGTCCTCACATAGTACTATGTCCAGTTTTCTGAGGGGCCACCAGACTGTTTCCAGAGTGATTGTATCAGCTTGCAATCTCACTAACAATGGGGGAGTGTTCTTTCTCCACATCCTCATCAGCATCTTCTGTCACCTGAGTTTTTGGTCTTAGACATTCTGATTGGTGTGAGGTAGACTCTTGAGTAGAGGAAGGCTACTGATTTCTTAGAGTTAATTTTATATCTAGACATATTGCTGAAGCTGTTTATCAGGTTTGGGGCCACTTAAGTATACTATCATATCATCTGCAAATAGTGATATTTTGACTTCTTTCCTTTCAATTTATATCTCTTTGACCTGTTTTTGTTGTCTAATTGACTTCGAGTACTATATTGAATAGGTAGAGAGAGAGTGGGCAGCCTTGTCTAGTCCCTGATTTTAGTGGGATTGCTTCCAGTTTTTCTCCATTTAGTTTGATGTTGACTGCTGGTTTGTTGTATATTGGTTTTATTATGTTTAGGTTTGGACCTTGAATTCCTGATTTCTCCAAGACTTTTAGCATGAAGGAATGTTAAATTTTATCAAGTGTTTTTTTTAGCATCTAATGAGATGATGTTGTATTTTTCCTGAGTTTATTTATATAGTAGATTACATAGTATTTGGAAGAATAGTAGCTCTAAAATGGTTATATTAGATTCAGAAATGACTTTAAATATGGGTCATTTAATTAAGGTTTTGGGAAACATGAAAAAAGACAAGATTATAAACACTAGAGCTGAAAGAAAACTCCAATGAAATAATAAAGAAAAAATGTAAAAGAAACAGAAAATTAAAATGTGATTATTAATAATGACTGTCAGTGACGCACCATGATCTAGGTTGACAAATGTCATAAAAAAAATCTCAACTATATCAAAGGTAAAAATATGGTCATTACATTTCACTTCTAAGAAAAGAATACAACCACTACAAAGTAAAATTTACATATGGAGTATACAGAGATGATCGCCGTATTGAATTCAGTGCATTATCTGTTATTCATACAAATAAAATTTAAATATATGAATTTCACAACAGATTAAATATGTTCTAATAATTACAGTATACCTATATGATAAAACAACAACTGAGAAATAATAGAAGGAAATATTTCAAATGATTATAAACATATAAAAAATCCATATCTAAACATGGGAAGAGGAATCAATGTTAAGATTACTTGCTGTGATTGTAGAAGACTGGGACTCCAATGACAGCACCCACATTGGCAGCTCACAATTGCCTATACCTTTTGTTTTCAATTTAGGAGAACTGAGGGTCTTTTCTAGCCAACACAGGCATATGGTTGTATGTGCTGCACATAAAGGAAAACCACAGAGACACATAATTAAAACAAATCAACAAGTATTAACCATTACATGTTTAGTATAAAATTAAATGACTAAATTATTGACATTCATACCTAAAATAATATTCACAATCTTTTTTGAAACATTTATTCAATACTGTACTGCAACTGCAAATAGAGATTTAAGAGACAAAGATGGAGAGGAGAAAGGAGATAGAGAGACAGAGAAACAGAGACAGAGAAACAGACAGAATCAGAATCAGAGAGGTTCACTAAACTTCTATAATCAGACCAGACTGGGCATGATGGCCCATACTTTCTTACCTGGTGGGAAAGACAAAGGTTTTCTGGTTCTATCCAAGCCTGTACCACTTAGTGAGATTCAAAAATAAAGCTACCCTGCTGCAGTAGACTGTTTTGAATATGTGTGTGCACTGGCAGCACATAGTGGGCTGATTTGTTTTGAAAACTGAATACAGGATGTGTGTGTGTGTGTGTGTGTGTACGTGTGTGTGTGTGTGTGTGTGTGTGTGTGTGTGTGTGTGTGTGTGTGATAAGTAGTGAGAAAGTAGTGAGAGAGATAGTGAGAGAACTGGAAGGGAAGTAATTGGGGTGGATGTTATCAAAATGGATCATAGGCATACAGGCATACATTACATTTTCAAGCAAATGAAAATTAAGTTGTAAAACAAATAAGCAAATAAACATATTAGTAAGTTTCCTGTATTAAACACAGCATGATATTACCTAGTGATAATTCAAAGGAGAATGGGAGTGACATATTTTAATTAGTTTTTTTCTTCACTTTATATGCTGATTACATCCTCCCTCCCTTATTCACTTCCAGTTCCACCCTCCCAACCCCTGTTCTGTTATTCTCCTCTGCCCTCAGAGAAGATGATCCCCTGGGTATGAACACATACTGGCAATTAAATCACATCTGATGAAGCTTCTAGTCTTCCACTGAGGTCAGACAAGGCAGTATTGCTAGGAGAAAGAGATCCAAAGACAAGAAATAGAGTAAGGATCACAGCCAACATTTCAATTGTGAGAGGACCCACATGAAGACCAAGCTGCCTATCTGCTACAAATTTGTGGTTAGCCAAAGTCTGACCCTCTGCATGCTCTTCTGTTTGTAGGTGTGTCTCTGTGGACCCCCTGGTTGGCTCTGTAGGTCTTCTTATGGTGTCCTTGAGCTTTCCGGCTCCTTCAAGGGAGAGATATTGTTTAACTAATAGTTTTACTAATAAGCATTAAAATGTCATAAAACAAGGAAGAATAAACGCAAGGGGAATTTTAAGACAATAAGAACATTCTGAAGAAAAAAAAAGGGCTATTTCCAGCTTCTGGCTATTGCAAATATGGTGGCTATAGACATAGTAGAGCATGGGTCGTTGTTTTATGTTGGAGGATCTTTTGGGTATATGCCTAGGAGTGGTATAGCTAGGTCCTCAAGTAGAAATATGTTCAATTATCTGAGGAACTATCAGACTGATTTCCAGAGTGGTTATACCAGCTTTCAATCCCATCAGCAGTGGAAGAATGTTACTCTTTTTCCACATCTTCGCCAGTATCTATTGTCACCTGAGTTTTTTATCTTAGCCATTCTGACTGGTGTGAGGTAGAATCTCAGGGTTGTTTTGATTTGCATTTACTTGATGACTAAGGATGGCGAATATTTCTTTAAGTGCCTCTCAGCTATTAAAGATTCCATAGTTGAGAATCCTTTGCTTATCTCTCTACACAAATTTTAATAGGGTTATTTGGTTCCCTGGAGTCTAACTTCTTGAGTTCTTTGTATATTTTGAAAGTTAGCTTTCTATTGGACGTGGGGCTGGTAAAAATCTTTTCCCAAACTGTTCATTTCCCTTTTGTCCTAATAACAGTGTCCTTTGCCTTACAGAAGCTTTGCAGTTTTATGAGATCTATTTGTCAATTCTTGATCTTAGAGCATAAGCCATTGGTATTCTGTTCAGGAAATTTTGCTCTGTGCAAATATGTTTGAGGTTCTTCCCCAATTTTTCTTCTGTTAGTTTCGGTGTTTCTGGTTTTATGTGGAGGTCCTTGATTCCATTGTACTTAATCCTTCTAAAAAGAGATAAGAATGTGTCAATTTGCACTCTTCACACACGGACCACCAGTTGAACCAGCACCATTTGCTGAAAGTGCTGTCTTTTTTTTTTCCCCCACTGGATGGCTTTGGCTTCTTTGTCTAAGATCAAGTGATCATAGAAATACAGGATTATTTCTGGGTCTTCAATTCTGGTCCACTCATCTACATGCCTGTCTCTGTACCAATACCATGCAATTTTTATCACTATTTCTCTGTAGTTTAGCTTGAGGTCAGGGATGGGCCCCCAGAGCTCCCAAGGTCTAAACGACCAACCAAGGAGTACCTATGGGGAAGATCCATGGTTCCAGCTGGATTTGTAGCAGATGATTACCTTACTGACATCAGTAGGAGGGGAGCCACAGAGAATCCTGTGGAGGCTCAATTACACAGGGTAGCGGAATGCTAGCAGGCTGAGGCATGATTGGGTGGGTGGGTGAATAAGCACCCTCATAAAGGCAGGGAAGGGGGCAAGGGATAAGGAGTTTGTGGAAGGGAAACTGGAAAGAGGGATGATATTTGAAATGTAAATAAATAAAATAAAATAAATGTAAATAAATGAAATAAAAAGAAAGAAAAAAGGTAGAACACATTCTTTGGTAGGTGGAAAATTAACTTGCTACAAATTTTGTATGGGATAGTTCAATATCTTTAATAATTTTCATTATTAGTTCACACCTAAAATGCTAATCAATAGCTCACATAATGTAATTGAAATGCATTAAATAACCTTGGGTTTACTGTAGCATAGCTCAAACCATAACCAAAGTATTTTTTCTAAATAGAACAAGCATATAAACTGCTTCCTATTATGACCAGTTTTTAGCTTGTCATCACTAGGAGATAATTGAACTATATGGAGAAGTAAGGAAATACTTTCCTGAAATATTCTTGCACAAGAAGTAAATTTTTTCTGCAATTAC
Organism: Rattus norvegicus; assembly: GCF_021556685.1. NCBI lineage: Eukaryota > Metazoa > Chordata > Mammalia > Rodentia > Muridae > Rattus > Rattus norvegicus. The sequence goes on along the minus strand of NC_141551.1, from coordinate 9,679,841 downwards.
ATCTGCAAAATTTCAGATGTTTATGTAGTCCATATGTTGTATTGATATAAATTTATAAAGTGTTAATACTAAAATCATTTTCAAAAAATATTTTGTGCAAATTAAAATCAGTTTAAAATATATTTAGTAAGTCAAAAACTTGTTATATTTTTTAAAACAAATGTATTCATACACTCACTCAAATATGATAAATGTTCCCCAAATTGTCAGACACTATGACTATGCCATAGAGCATATTAGAATATGCAAAATTTTCATCAAATACCACGACAAAAATCTTAGTTCTACTAAAACTACACACACACACACACACACACACACACACACACACACAGGGGCACATGCACATGCTTGCGTGCATATGAACTTGCTCATATGAATACATACCGAAGAATGAAATGAAAAACAGCTTTTAAGAAAAATTGGTTTCTTTTATTTGCATATTTTCATTTATATTTCAGTATCTAAGTTTTTTGAGTTAAATCTGATATATCAAAAATACTGGACTATGTAATACATGCATGGAATTTTTTATAAAACAGTAGGAAATTCAATTGCCATATTTATGGTTTTACACAGTGGCTATATGACACTGTGCCCTATGATATGACCAATTTCACAGTTTTTATTTTTGTTTATCCCTTTTAGCCCATGACCCACCAGAGGTAGTGAAAAAGAAAAGTTACAGGGGAAGTGGGCCTCTTTAGAAATGATTCTTTGGAGCAATTCCTATCTGTGTTGACTGGAAATTGGCAGTTCAGTTCACAGGCCAGCAATGGCAGCTCAATTCATGCCCAAGCACTTTAGGAATATAGTGGCAGTCCAGCTTGGCAGAGTCGAGATAGCAAACAGGAATCAGCAGTGGTGGCATGGCCTAGCAGAGACAGCCAGGTCATGGCCTCTGCACAACTCAGTAGGAGGGACCCAGAGTGACACAAGAAAAGTTCTCAGCTGTGCCTCTCTCAGAAAAGTGGAGATCAGCAAAGACATGAGACCAACAAGCATTGTACAGCAAGCTATACAAGCCAAGCTCAACCTGTCACTGTCTTTTGAGCCCTTTTAAATACTCTCTACAAGCATCATGTGTCCTTCCTGTGTCTTGCCTCAACATGTGTCTTGCCTCAGCACATGAGTCGGTCTCAGCTGACATCACTATGCCAATCAGCTTGAGGCTTAAGCAAGTGGCCAGAAGCTAAGGAATACCACCAGATTTTTTGGTTTGTTTGTTTTGTTTTGTTTTGTTTGTTTTGTTTTGTTTTGTTTTGTTTTCTCTCTATGGAGTCTGGAGAAAGTATCAAAGTGAGTCAATACAATACATGCTTGTCCTTAGGGAAGAAACCTTCATCCCATGTGCTTTCACTTGCTTGCTTTAGCAGAACATCATTTCTCACATGGCTGCTTCAGTGACGTGTTCCTTCACAGTCAGCCTTAGCTTTTCACCTGTGTCCACTTCAGGAAAACACTTGTTCAGAAGTTTGCCCCATCAAAACACTATCCAACACAACTGACTTTCCAAAGAACCCTAAAGTTCCCACTTCTATCACTAACTGTACACACTTAGTTAAAAACTCAAGATTCTATGAAAAGTGAACTTTTAGATCATTCTATGAAACAGTGTAGAGATGTGTCTCATGCCACTTTATTCCTGAAAATGATTCTATGGAATAAGCAGTTTTTCAGCCAAAACAACAAAGTTCAACTTTTCTTTTCTTTTCTATTTTCTTCTTGTCTTTTCTCTTTATTCCTTTTTTTCTTTTTTTTTTTTTTTGTATCACCTGGACAAGGGTTCACTAAACATGTCTTAGTATCAAAAATATGGAACATGCTTTATGCCTCTAAAAACAAGCCTTATGCCACTTCTAGAGCACATTTTTGTTCTAGAATTCCTGAATTAAGGGACCAGTAATTGTAGACAATATATGATAGCCAAGTGTATGATATGAAAACTTTGAGTGAAACAAGAATTTAAGAAACAAAAGTCATACACAGCTCTCTTTCCCTAAGTTTTCATTACATTGAAAACTTCCTGACAAAGGTAACTTTAGGGAGAAAAGCTTTACTTGGGTTACAGATTTAGAGGGATGTAGTCCAGTGTTGCAAGAGCAAGGAAGCAGGCAGGAAAATCATGTTGACACAAGCAGGAGGCTGGGAAAATATATTGTATCCATACTGAAGCTGAGTTTATCCAGGAAGTCAAGACAGGCTATTAAAAAAGCCTATACCTAAGGGTCACTTTCTCCACCCAGTGTTTAACTTCTAAAGGTTCTATGCACCCCCAGCTAGGACCCTACTGTTCAAACATTTGTATATGTAAGGGACCTTTCACATTCAAATCACAAAACAAGCTTCACTAATTCAACCTCTCCAGACATATTAGGATACACTATTCAAGGAGTTCATTCAAAGTGGAATCTGCAAATAAAACGAAATGTCAATTGCTTGGTATGGCATGGATACATGTTACAAATTCAAGATCATTTCAGGAAGGAATGCTATTAAATAACCACTGCTAAATACTACTACCAAAGACACAATAACAGCTCTACCTATAATGATATTTATTACATATCCCTATCTACTTTATATGCATTCACCATCTTGACATTTATCTTAAGAGTTTATGCTAATCAACTCATAACATAAAGTCATTCTAGAATTAAAATTAACACACCACAAGCCATTGGCTTACAGAAAACCGTACAATGATAATGTAGAGGCAATTAATGGCTCTAGTATTGTTCATTTGTTGCTGTGGAAACCCTGCTCCTCTACAGAGCTATTAGTAAACAGCCTATTAAGGTTTCTGCCAAAAGCAGAGTCAGCCTTGGCAAATGTGTCATAAATGCAAAGTGGTATTATTGCCATCATGATATGCAATTCCTGCACATATTAGCACTATTTTTAATTTTTAATAAACTTTGTTTTAGGAACAAACATGTCAACTTCTAGTACAGAGACAGAAATATGGGCATATGTTGGTACTAGGGACCCACACATTATAGATCTGCTTTACAATGCAAATGCCTTAAATTAGCATACATAGTAAGATAATTTTTGTTTAAATTAATATGCAAATGTTTAAAATTAATACATTTATTTCAACATTTATTTTTGTTTGAGGCAGTATTTAAATGTGTAATCCTTGCTATCCTAGAATTTGGTATAAAGACTAGGTTTTTGAAACCTGCCTTCTCCTGTCTCAGTTGCTTGAAGTACAAATGTGTACCAACACATCCACTGACAACTTCTTAGCTTAAAAGAAACATTTGATATCATTTTAGTTTTTTAAAATTAATAAAAATATATTGTTCGGAGGTTCAATAAATTACTTTTTAATTTATAGTAAAAGTTACTATAACCCATCATATATTAGTTTGAACAACAACAACAACAACTAAAAAGAAACAGAACTCTTTATAACTATGCACAACACCTTCGTTACATTTGATTCCAGTAGCCAGAAAAAGTTTATCCTTTCATAAAAATATTTAGGCAAGTGCTCTGTTTATACATTAGATATTTTTTACAATTACCTTGCAGCAAAGAGACACAAGTTTCTTAATGACAGAGTTCTATTACTGTCCTTATATTATGTACTCTGAAGATGGTAGTGTAGTTATTATATGTAGTTTACATAGTCTTCTACAAGCTTACTTTAAGTGATATATTGTATGTGTATGTGTGTGTGCATGCACGTGTGTGTGTGTGTGTGTGTGTGTGTGTGTGTGTGTGTGAATTTATGGTATGAACTTTTAATTCTAGCATCGTCTTGAATAAACAACCTAAGATTTTAAAAAGCCACAGGAGAAAATGATGAAATACAGAGATATATTAAATAAGAGATACTTGAAATTCTGCCAGCACATTAACAAAATACTTTTTAAATATTATATCATTTTACATATGTTTCTTCCAATTCTTTCCATGTACCTTACTTCCTGCTTCTGGATACTGTTTTTGTATTTCTAATTGACTCATTTCCTTTCATTTTTATTCTTTAATTATGGGTGTGCACCTAATTATAAAAATGTAGGTGCCTCAGTCCATTTAATGTTACTTGTATGTAGATGATTTTAGAACTAACCCTTTTTTATTGGATCAGAGGCTTCTGGCTACCTAGTTCCTGGTATAAATCATGTAGGACTTAATTGCTAGAGAGTTTGGATAAAGCAAGAAAAGGACCATTGTTTGTCTTTCTTTTTTAAGTAAATATATTTTATGAAGGGGAGAAACTTGTTTAACATGTATAACATGTAATAACAAGCTGTATAGTGCAAAAATTTTTAAAGCAATAGAAGTTGTTTTCCTTTATTGTGTATTTATTTTTACCACGATTGTCTGTAGTTTTACAACAACTGAGATGAGAATAGATTCGCACAAGAGCATCATCACAAACACAAGAGTTGTGCATTGAATTCCTACTTGTCAGCTGTGAGAACTTTGGGTAACAGAACTTCTGTTCCATTATAATCTTCTGGGATCACCATCTGTACATCCTCACATGCTGCTGTTCACACCAGAAATGCCATTTTGTGTGTCCCACATGAAAATATGTAGCTGCCAGGGAAAGTTGTTTCGACAACAATGTGTTTATAAATAAACACAGATTATGGCTATAATATGCAACCTCAAATGATAACATACCTTTTAAAGCATTTTGGGATATTATAAGTGTAACTACAAACTGATGAATTCTTCCTTTATAAAATGACATGTAGAAGTTTCAAATAACTAAATTAAATGTAGTGGGAAGCCTGACATGGACTTTTGTAGCCTTGATGGTTTTAAGAAATATGTTATAGATCTAGTAAATTGTTAACTCATTTTAGAATTTAAATAAGAGAATTACTTGTTGTATAATTACATACTCCATTTTCCTCTCATCTAAGTAGCCACTCAATCATTCATCTAAATAGGCCTTTTAGAATCTACCTTAACTCACGTGTTTTTAATTTGAAAAAAAATACTGTTTTATAGAATACTCATTATATCTTTAGTTTTTTTACATCACTTAGTAACCAAGATTTTTTTCTAATATTCTTTTTTAATAAAATATTTTATTTACATTTCAAATATTATCCGCTTTCTCAGTTTCCCCTCAGCAAAGCCCCTATCCCACATCCTCCCCCTTCTTCCTCAAGGATGCTCACCCACCCACCCACTCCTAACTCACCACCTTTGCATTGCCCTAAACTGGGGAATCAAGCCTTCATAGGACCAATGACCTCTCCTCCCATTAATGCCAAAAAAAGCCATCTTCTGCTACATATGCAGCTGGAGTCATGAGTCCTTCCATGTGTACTCTTTGGTTAGTGTTTTGGTCCCTGATAGCTATGGGAGGGTCCAGTTACTTGATATTGTTGTTCTTCCTATGGGGTTGCAAATCCCTCAGAACCTTCAGTCCTTTCTCTAACTCCTCCATTGGGGTTCCTGTGCTCAGTACAATGGTTGGCTGCGAGCATCCTCATGTGTGTCAGTAAGGCTCTGGCAGAGCCTCTCAGGAGACATCCATATCACACTCCTGTCAGTAAGCACTTTTTGGCATCCTCAATAGTGTATGGGTTTGGTCTCTGTATATGGGACAGATCCCCAGGTGGGACAGTCTGTGGATGGCCTTTCTTTTAGTCTCTGCTCCAGTCTTTGTCGTCTTTCCTTTAGACAGGAGCAATTCTGGGCTACAAATTTGGAGATGAGTGGGTGGCCCCATGTCCAACTCTCTACTTGGTATCTTGGTCACGATAGAAATAAAGAAATTAAAGACATTTTATAATTTAAGGAAAATGAAGGCACAACATAGCCAGACTTATAGGACACAACGAAAGCAGTGCTAAGAGGAAAACTCATAGCTCTAAGTACTTCCAAAAAGAAACAGGAGAAAGTATACACTAGCAGCGTAATAGCACATCTGAAAGCTCTAGAACAAAAAGAAAGAAATACACCCAAGAGAAGTAGACAGCAGGAAATAACCAAACTCAGGGCTGAAATCAACAGAGTAGAAACAAAAAGAACTATACAAAGAATCAAAAGAGTCAGAAGCTGGTTCTTTGAGAACCTTAACAAGATAGATAAATACTTAGCCACATTACATAGGGTACAAAAACATTATCCAAATTGACAAAATCAGAAATGAAAAGGGAGACATAACAACAGAAACAAAGGTAATTTGAAAAATCATCAGATCCTCTTACAAAAGTCTATACTCAACAAAACTGGAAAATCTAGATGAAATGGAAAATTTTCTAGACAGATACCAGGTACCAAAGTTAAATCAAGATCAGTCAGCATGTGCTATCCTTTGAGTTTTTATCTTGGTTATTCTTATATAAGATGGAAACTCAGTGTCATTTTGCTTTTCATTTCCCTGAAGGCTAAGGACTGAAATTTTCTTTAAATGATTCTCAGCCATTTGAGAGTCTTCTGTTGAGAATTTTTGGTTTATTTGTACCCCATTTTGGAGAAGGAGGTTATTTGGTTTGTGATGTGTAGCTACTTGAGTTCTTTGTATATTTTGGGTATCAGCCCTCTGTCGAGTGGGGGTTGGGTGAAAATCTTTTCTCAATCTGTGGGCTGCTGTTTTGTCCTATTGACAGTATTCTTTGCCTTGTAGAAGCTCTTCAGTGTCATGAGGTCTCATTTATGAATTGTTAATAGTAATGCCTGAGTTATTTGTGTTGTGTTCAGAAAGTTGCCTCCTGTGCAATTGAACTCAAGTGTATTTTGTACTCTGTCTTCTATCCGATATATTGTATCTGGTGGTATGTGGTGATCTTTGGTCCACTTTGACTTGAATTTTTTTCCAGGCTGATAGATGTGGATCCATTTGCATTCTTCTGCATGCAGACATCCAGATAGATCAGCACCATCTAATGAAGATACTTTCTTTTTCCACTGTTTAATTTAGTTTGGGCTTTTTTTGTCAAAATCCAGTGTCTGTATGTATGTGGTTTAGTTCAGGGTCTTTGATTTTATTCCATTGATGATCCTTTATATTTCTATAGCAAGATACAGCCCTGGGTGCAGTAGTGGAAAAAATATTATGAGGTAACAAGTTGCTCTGTGATTTAATATAGGCCATTTCCACAAGGGGAAATGCATACTTGCTGCTATAAAACTGACAAAGAATCCATGGGAGCATATAGGCTTCAGAAGTATACCTACTGCCATTATTTTGCAATAATATGGTATAAAACTGGCCTCTAAATTTATATCTTAGACTTCATCAGAGAAGGGGTGTGTGTGTGTGTGTGTGTGTGTGTGTGTGTGTGTGTGTGTGTGTACAGGAGACAGCAATTAATACAGAAACTTACAATTGGCCATATAAAGATGGCATGGCAGCTACAAATGGAACATTTACAACACATTATAACATGTCCCTTCTCCAAGGCTCAGGGACCATCATGGAATTAGGATTGAAACATTGTAAGTAACAGAAAGTAGAGAGAACCAGAAGAAAAAAGTCTTCTGTACATAACAGGACTGCTGCATTTGTGAACTCTCAGCATCTCTAGACCTGCACAAGATTCATAAAACCAACGTTCTAGCATAGATGGAACAGATATTCTAGCTCATGGAACCCCTCTGACTGCTCATGCACAGCCCATGGCTGCTAGTGGATGTGAAGCCAGTTTTTCTTAAGGGCATGCCCCTTGTTATGGTTGCCCTCATATCTGCTAGCAACTTCACATCTGTATGGGAAGCACAAATCAGACTCAGTGGTTTTATTTTTTTTAAAGTTGACATGAAGATCTGGGAAGTAGTTATTGGAAACTAAGAAATGAATATGATCAAAATACTTTGTATGTCTGCATGTATGAAATTCTCAAAGAATCAATACCATTACATTTATAAAAAATAATAAACTGATCAGACTATTTTAAGTGAAAGTGACAGAAAAGCTTTACCCAGAAGCTATGAAAAAGTTGCCAGCAACTTAAAAGCACCATTGTTGTGGCTTGAGATAGGGGGGTAGGGTACTCATTAGGGTGGAGCTTCCCCTTCTCTGAGGAATAAAGGAAGGGTGAAATGGGAAGGGATTTGTGAGAGTGGGATTTGGAGAAATATGGGCTTCAGTCATAATGTAAGGTGAACAAATGAATTAATTAATAAAAAATAAGTAAAAAATCCTATGTATTTCACATGTTTTTATTTATGAAAATTATTTCAACATGGTAGCATAACACTTTTTATGCATCATAAGCTGATGTATACATGTTTAATATTCTGATTTTTCTACTATGTATACTGGTGTTCTGATCATTTCTTTGTATGTCTTATGTAGACACGATTTAATTGACTTGTAGATCACATTTTAGTAAATCTACTAGTATTTATACTAGTATATATGCTTCATTCCAATTTGATCATCATTCATTTCTTTCTAGGATAGCTGGACGTTTTCAGTACCAGTTTGGAAATTCTATCAATATATTAATAAAGTTTTGTGTTACCAAATCACTAATTGTCTTCATACATTATGTATTTGTGACTTCTTATTAGTATATGGAAATGGAATTGATGTTTGTTGGCTGATTTTGGATCCTTCAAAATGCTGAAAGCTTCTATTCAATCTGATACTTCTTCATTATTACTATGTAGATTTCCACATAAAAGTCATATTACCAGGGGTTGGGGATTTAGCTCAGTGGTAGAGCGCTTGCCTAGCAAGCGCAAGGTCCTGGGTTCGGTCCCCAGCTCCGAAAAAAAAAAAAAAAAAGTCATATTACCTACAAGGAGAAAATTTTCCTATTGTTCTACTAGTCCCAATGATTACCCAATAAATATTTTTTATTGACTCATAAAACAACATTCAATGAATTTCAAATATATGAGAACCTGGTTTTCAGTTTCCTCATGAAATGTGTTTCCCTGTTCTACCATTTAGAGTAGTTGGTTGGGTTGCCTTTTACCTGTTTGTAGACAGTTTCTTTTAGTTCTAATATACTGTTTTCTTTCTGTTTTTTTTTATTGAGAATAGATTATCTTTATACAATGAATTCTAATTAAGATTTCTGCCTCAACTTAGTTAAGATCCTTTCCATCTCTCTGCCCAGGCTAATTACTCCCTTTCTTGTATTCATTAGAAATCAAGCAGGAATGTAATAATAATAATAAAATAATAATAATAATAATAAAAGTTAACAAAAATTATTTAATAATTATTATATAATTGCATAATATATCATATGCTATAATTATATAACATTATTATTACTCTTAACATTGATAAAAAAGAGAAAATAAAACCAACCTGAATCAGATGATCAAGCAAACACAAAGCATAAAAAGTACATACAGAGGAGCAATGCACACATCCACATATGCAAAAATCCCACTGAGACACCAAACAAGAAACTATAATATATGAAGAAACAACAATGACATAGAGTTATTCACATTACCTTAAAATGTAATGATAGAGTCTATGCTATGTCAATGGAGTTTTGTATTCATAAAATGGCTTTGTGTTTCTGTACCTAAATCCCTTCATGTCAGTAAATCACTGTCTTTTATGTATAGCTGGACTGGAAGTGTTTTGTAGAAAGGCTTTATGGATATTTATATAAAAGTATTCTTACAATCAGTTCTGTTCATTGACAATGCTGTCTTGGTTATGTACAACTTAAGAATCACTCATGGGATATATACATTTAGCTATGCATATATTATGTACAGGATTCTTATATCTTGAATGCTTTGGATCAAGGGATCACTCTTGGTCAGCATAAGTCATTTTGTCCGAAATTATAGCTAAGCTTCTTTGGCTTTCTATTATACGTTTCCACATTTGTATAACTTGTAATTTGAAGTTCATTTTGATTCCAGTCTTACTTTCTGCATTCAGCCTACGACTTCTGACTTTCAGTTCACATCTGATATATTTTGGGAGAGTAATGTGTTTATTAATACCTTAAGTGTAGCTTCCAAAGAAGTACCTAAGAATCAGAATATGTTATCTTTTGTGAGTAAGTGGATGTCTTCTGTGTTTAAGAAATTTATGCCTGTGAGAAATCTGCTTTGTGTTGGATAGAGGATTTTCCTGCCTGGTTTTTATTTTAAAAGATGTAGTTCCCTTGTATACATCTTTAAAGTTTAAGATATGGTTATGTAGATTGAGGAACGTTTCAGTTCCATACCACGAACTTCCCTGATTTCTCCATTTTAACTCCACTCAGACACGTGCAAAGAATTCCCAATCTCTCTGCTGACTCTGAGTCCAACAAGACTCCCCTTTCCTTGTTATTCCTATTTGTCTACTTTGTAATTCTGTCCTGTGGTCTCAGGATGTCTGCACTCCTCGGTGGTCAGATCTCCTCCCCATGGGATTTGTGTAGGGAACTGTGGGATGGTATCAGTTCACTTCCGGGCAGAGACAGAAACAGGAAGTGCCCTGACCCAGAGGACTTCTGCCTCTGTGTATCCTGAATCCACCAGGCAGGTCACTTGGTAGCAGAAAAGTGGCTCTTATCTCTGCTCTCAGTTGTGTTGGCGCTTCTGGAGAATCTCTTCCAGCTCTAGGCACCAGCGGGAATCAAAGGTTCCTGCCCCTCATTGCTCAAAGGACCTTGCACCTAGAGGGCACAATTGGCGCTATGCGATTCCCTCTTGGATCTGGACTGTGGGCAGAGGGTAGTCTCCTCTGACTTCTCAGGAATATCCACACGTCTGAGGGTTCAGTTCTCTCCCGCACAGAATTTGGAATCCAAATCTTTGGAAACCAATCTTCTCTTAGTGGCTATCAGTCAAAGCCTTTTGTTTTAGACAAAGATTTTAAAGCTGTAGTTTATTTTCTTTGTTCCAAATGAAACCTTCCGTCTGAGAATGGACTCTGGAACTCATGCCCTTCCTTTCCTCATGTGCTTGTCTCTGAGGCAGCAGAAGCCATATATGTCAGCAATGAGGCTAGAGATAGGAAGGTGCTTTTCTTATTCTATCCATAAAGCAGGAGCAATATCTGCTTTATGAGTGGGTATCAGGTATAGTGAGGAAGCTTCTGGTCCTCTTAGTTTCTTCTTGTGCTATGACCTACCACTTTCAAGTCAACTGGGACAAGATATATTGGAAGGCATGGCATTTTTATTCTACTATGGCTTCAGTGGAGTTCTGTCCTGTGAGGGAGACCTAGACATAAAAAGAATTGCCTAACTGGTATCTTGCTTCTTGGGGAAACTTTATGCAACTAAATATTAAGGTGATTGCTTGGGAATTTAAAAATGCCAGCAGCCTGCATCATCCAAAAGAAACTCACAATTCCAGAGTGGACACTAAAGAGATAGAATTTCCCTTCTTGCTGCACATTGTGAAGGAGAACATCATAAAAATAGTGCTATATTTTAAGGATAAACTCAGTTTTTTCATGAAACCTTAGTTTATACTGACTGTGTATGGCTTTCCCATTCAATATATGTGAAATCAATATGACATTTTAAATTATAAGTATAATTTTCATCATTTAAGTTTGTTTCCTTCTGGAGAGAGTTTTCATTCAGTCCTGTGTTTTGTTTTTCATAACTGACAATATTCTACTAGTCATGGATTGGCCAAACTTACAAAAATAAAATTACTTGAGAATGTTGAAACAAAATACTGATACTTGACACTTAACTACCCAAGACCCTAATTATTTTGGTTGTATGGGCAATATAATGTAATTCATGAAACCTCTCTGATTACTAGAATTTTATTGAGAAGTAGTGAGTTATTATTCTTCAGCTTTTTGAGAATATTAAAAGCTTTCACATCAAGACTAGAGCTGGCTACTGCTTAGTTCACATTAAGGTCCCGACACCCATGTTGGACTCCTCATGTTGGCCATTTTGCTTAGTTCTACGTGATCTGACCCTTCTTTGCCCTCTATGGGGACTCACACTTACATACTCTTATACCTATCTATACAATACACTGAATTTAAAATAAAAGAAATCTTGAGAAAAAGTATAGACCTAAGCAATTGAGGCTCAGAAGAGCCTCTGTGTCCCCGTCCCTGAATCTTTAGTCCTATTTAGCCTGATAAACTCGACCATCATTTGATTCTAGATCCAGATCTTTGAGTTGATGATCAAGCCCAATACCTATTCCATCTATGAACTGCTGTACCATGAGGAGGAGGAAGGCTGAGCTTCAGAACCAAATCCAGAACATTGCCACTAAAGATAGGAATCTGAAGCATAATTGAGGATGGCAGTAGTAGCTAACAGCCATTATGGGACAAAGAGCTCATAGTAGTCCAAGAGATCCATGCATTCTAAGCAGAGCTCACTATAGCTGGAGAGAATAATTTATAAAGTAAGATGCTTTTAAAAGGTGGACTTGTGAAATTGGAAAGAAAGAGGACAGAATGGAGCTGCATGTAGGGGAAATGGTAAAAAATACAGGTGCGTTGAAGGGGTGTATGAGGATGAGGTGGGAGCACAGCCACAGTGAACTAAGAACGTGGCATTACTGAATAGAGTCAGTCTTAGCATGTGAGCCAGCACAAAGCAGGCAGCTGCTGTTACTGCTCATATGCTGGCAAGGAAGCTCAAGGCCATGACACTGCCCATGGGCTGCAAACACAACAGCAATGTACCCTGTTTCTTGGTTGACTGGCACAGAGAGCTGGGAAGAGAGGTGGTCTGGAGCTGGTTTGAATCATGACCCTGGATGACGTGCCTTGACTCATGATCAGCCTGACTCTGGGCAGCAGCAGGATATCCAAGATCAATATATTTTTTTAACATTTTAAGAATTTGTTTATCCCAGAAATGTAATATAAGGATTAAATTTTATTTTCTCTTTTTAAAAACTTTTTACTTGACATTTTATTTATCCACACTTCAAATATTATTCCCCTTCAGGGTCTCCCCACCAGGAAACTCCCTATACCATCTCCCTAACTCCTGACTCCTTGAGGGTGCTCCCACACCCATCCATTCCCTCCCACCTCCCCACCCTGGCATTCCCCTACACTAGGACATTGAGCCTTCACAGGACTACAGGATTCTCCTCCCATTGATGCCCAACAAGGCCCATCCTCTGCTACCTATATACCTGGAGTCATGTGTCGCTCCATGTGTATTCTTTGGTTGGTGGTTTAGTCCCTGGGAGCTCTGGGGTATCTGTCTGGTTGATATTGTTGTTCTTCCTATGGGGTTGCCAACCTCCTCAGTTACCTCAGTCCTTTCTCTATGGTAGTTCAGAAACCAGAAACCTTAAGCCAGAACAATGTCCCCTGGCAATGAGTATTTGCATGTAAAGCTGTTTGAGGGAAAATGTGTGAATATATATATATATATATATATATATATATACACATATGTGTGTGTGTGTGTGTGTGTGTGTGTGTGTGTGTGTGTGTGTGTGTGTACTGAATGACCCACTGCAGTTTCCAGTGTCACTATGAAGTTGTGATAAGAAGGTGGGAAAGGTGGAGGAACAGAATGGTATGCACAAGAGGCCCAAGCTACCAGCAGAGGCCTTCTTAATGTGGATGTCCCATACTACTGTCTGAGGCCATGTTGATGTCTGCATTTCATGCTATTTCTAGAAACCATGTGAAAGTCCATGACCCATACTCTGCTGACTGTAAGTTACAAGAGAGCTTTTCTGTAGTGTTATTAATGACTGCTGATTCATGGTTGAAAAGGAGAGACATTGACGGCTTCTATGGCAGCCGTCCCCAAAAGTAACATATCAAAAAGAAAACTATTGAAAAACACTCTTAAAATTTTTGATAAAGATGATAAACTCTTGCCATCAAAAATAGATGGCTACAGTGGGGCTAAGGATGGAGAAGAACGAACCTTTTTTTGAGAAGCTGCCGCTGGGAGTTTGACTATTCTGTAGCACCTATTTGGACAAAACAAGCTGGACTTGTTTGCTTTGGATATATATTTGAGAGGAGGCCACAGTATGGGTGCAGGGAAGTTGACCTAGGAAGACTTGGAAACAAGGATATCATTTGGCGCATTAGGTGAAATTCAATAATAATAAATATAAATATTTTTTAAAAAAACATTGCTTACATAAATCATATAAAACCACAGCATTAAAATTGTGCCAGAGATAATATTATTCTGCTAGTAGCAATATATGCAATGTGAATGTATGGGTGCATGTATATACCTCCCAAGGAAAATATATAGTATTAAGATATATTTAATTATAAAATATATATTCATATATATGCATGTGCTGGTGCCCAGAGACTATCCAACTCACACATCTCAAATGCTCATATGAAAATATAGAACTAATGCTCCCTTTCTGGTATTAATATTTATTTTATGTAGAAGTCTCTTTACTCTTTGTAGCTGTGGTATGTTCTTGTCTCTCTCACATGTTTTACATTTTAAAACTGAAGAGGAATGTGCTTCCTTTCAGAGAGATACCAGAATGCCACTGAAGAAATAACTCAGAGGCAGACACTTGGCTCCAGCTTTGGCATGAATGCATTCTCTTATTTATTTCAGGCTGATAACCAGAGCGGAGAATCTGAAGAGAGGCCATGGGGAATGCGAAGTAGCCTGAACACTGAACAGAAAGCTTAGATTCTTCTACGAAGCTACTAAGATCACTCTCAGTCTGAGCTTATGGTATGAATGCTTGGCCTTTGGGTTTTAAAGTGAGCTCCAACATTTTTAGTAATCTTTAAATGAAAAATAAATATGTGGGTGAATGTAAGCGTGTTGTGGAAGTGGTATCCATCCTGATGATATGTTAGTGGTCTCCATCTTGCGAGCCACATTAGGAGATGATGTTAACCCCTCGAATGCTACCAAAGGATGCCGTTCTTTAAGTGGGTACAAGTAGTGTTCAAGGCTTAAGATCCCTCTATTGATCATATTACATTCTTATTTAACTCATTTCTTCTTTTTGCAAAATTCTCACTGCATTATTTTTCTTAGTTACTGATAGACCGAGCAAAGATATAAATTTGATGGAGCACCTCAGCAAGAAGGAAAAACAGACCAGAAGAGCATCCTGACACCAGTCCTTCACAATAAAGTTCAAAGGAGTCCATCACATACATGGTGCTTTCCTGTTATCATGAAAATACACTTTCTTATCTGCTTTCTGATTTGCAGACATTAACTTCTGTCATGTTTCCTACTAATGCCATTGTTTCTTGTCAGTTTCTTACAAATAATGACATAAAGTAAGAGTTGTCAACAGAAAATACTTCAGAATCTGAAACAGTCCAGCAGAATCCATGATTATATGAGTCAATTTGTATAGTTTATAAAGTAGTAATGCATGTTCCAAGCAAAGTAACAAAATGTTAACTCATATTAAGGAATTAACCACCTTCTCCATTTATGTACATGTAAATATAGGTATAGATAAAATAAAAGTATACGGAGAGAGAAAACTCAAATTCCTTGAATATCTACTCTCATTACAAATAAGATTTTCATTTTTCTTTAATGAGTGTATTTGAAACAAACTATATTCTAAATTTCACATTATATTTTTATTTATATTTTTTATTGGATTGTTTAAAAATTTACATTCCAGATGTTAATCCCTTTTTCGGTTTCCTGTCGATAAACCCCCTATTCCATAGCCCTTCTTCTTTGTCTATGAGGGTGTTCCTTCACCTACCCACCCCTTCTTGCCTCCCCACCCTGACATATATTTTTATTTTTTAATTTTTTAGTTTTGATATTTTAATACAAGTGAAATTCACAGTTTCCATTATCATACATATATATAAATATCTATATGAATATATCTATAAATATATATGTATATATATAAGCAGATATGCAAGGAAGATGATTGTGTTTATCTTTTCAATTAGATTAAGGAATTTTGTCTTAGTCACATTCTCAAAGGTCACTGATCATGAATGTCCACATTACCAGTCAGCATTTCCTCTAAAGGAAGGTAGGTTTTGAATACTTTCTAAGCCTAAAACCATAGTAATATTTATTTAGAGCAAGGCATCGGCTAAAATCAGCATAATCTTGAGAAAAGTAACGTACAATAATGTCTTCAGAGAAGATTACAGTGATTATACTTTTCTTAAAGATGTTTGTACCACAAGTAAAAGTCTATTGAAAGCAATAAAAAGAAGTACATATTTTGAACAGGAATTAGGAGCATTAGATTTTTTATAGGAATATATTGTGTACAGAAGAATCTTACTAATAAAATATTTCATATCCCTCATTGAGAAACTCAAATTCATATCTGAATATGTAAAGAATTATAGGTGTAGATACAATTTCATTCTTAAGCTCTCTTGTCCTCTGTCATAAATCACTGTTATGTAAAACAGAAACAAGGAGTCTCACATAAACATTATTCTGTTTTCAAGCCAATGTTGCTTGTATTTGAAGATAGAAGACATTCTATGTAAAAACAATTACTATAATAATTTGACTGTTTGAAATGTTATATTTTGTGGATACTTTATCATCAGATGAAGTTCCCTCTGTAGATTTCAAAAATACAGGATGTTTAACATCTGAAATAGTTATATTCCCTCATAACAACATGCCTCAAATCAAGCAGCATGTTTGAGGATTCAAAACTTGTAATGTGGAGATAAAATAGGAAGAAGATACTGGGTCTTTTACCCACTTCTATCCTGCTTCAAAAATCCTAATTCCCTCATGGGCATGCTTCAGGGGAGACTCTTGTATTTATAATTGACTTTGAATTCCAATTCCAGATAAAGAACTTCTAGACACGTGGAATGTCTTAAGTTGTAGGAGTATTTTATTGTAATAGAGAGAGAGATGCCATGATTTCCATAGGAACTAGCCATGTGGTGAGAGGCTTGAGAACGTTAACAGTCCTCTTCCATTACCTACTTGTGGAAGAACTACCTACTGAGAATTCAATTATTCAGCAAAACCTTATGGCTGACTCCAGCACTGTGCACCAAAAAAGCATTAAAGAAACACCAAAGAGCTTGGTCTGAAGGGTTGCATGACATTACATTATAACTACTACTTTATGAGACCATCAGAAAGTGTCTTCTTCAGTAGCTGGGAACTACACAGAGATCTACAACTGGACAATATGCAGAGAGTACGAGATATTGGAGCGCTCAGTCCTAAATGGGATTCTATCATCAAAGCCCTTCCTTAAGGGACCCCTGCCAAAGAAGAGTCAGAAATATAAGTGCCAAACATTGTGTTTGTTGTCCCTAAAGAAAGATGTCTTTCAGACACAACAGGGGCTTACAGGGGCTACAGAAGCATGCACAAAACCTGTAGAGTTTTTCATCTCATTGATAAGAAGTTCCACCACTGGGATTGGAAAGAAGACACAGTCTACCACAACTATCTACAATTGAAACTAGCTTGAAAAGAAAAAACTCTCCAAGGAATATCACTAGCTATATTAACCACACTTAAGGACAAGCTCCATGTTAGGATTAGTTGGCAAGCACAAAATGAGCTCAATAGTAATTTTATAGATTTTTTCTCTCATTTTGGTTTGTGTGTATCTATGCGTGCATGTATGCATACATCTATATTGGATTTTTTAAATTCTTTATTATATATTTCTTACATTTCAAAGGTTATTCCCCTTCCCGGTTTCCTATCCATAAGCCCCCATTCCCTCGCTTCCCCCTCCCCCATACGGGTATTTCCCCTATACATCCCTTTTATTGCCCTCCCCCATATTCCCCTGCACTGGGAATCCAACCTTGGCAAGACCAAGGGCTTTCCCTTCCACTGGTGCCCCAACAAGGCTATTCTCTGTTACCTATGCAGTTGGAGCCCTGGGTTTTTAAATCGTCATTTTGTTTAGAAAAGAGAGCAAAGAATAGTTAGACACATAGGGAGGAAGGAGAATATGGGAGGAAATAAAGGATGAAACACTCCATCAAAAGAAATTGTGCAAAAAGTTGTTTTCAACAAAAAAGTAATTAGTTAAGCGTAACCATCATAGATAGCAATACTAAATTCTAGTTTCTTAGTTGGGAATGAAGTTGACAATGGTCTTCTTGCCACTGGAAGTAACAGTGTGAGTGCTAGAAGGAGATGTTCCATAGGAGTGAACCCTGACCTTATGGCATCTGTTATATTTTCTCCTATATAGAATGCAAATTGTGGTGAGATATTGTGCTACTCTATCAATTACATGTGGGTCACATTAGAGATGATGTACGAACTAGGACATTTGCATGAAATAACACAGCACTGAATCTTATCACAACTTAAATTCCTAGGTTATTATAGTGCTATCATTTCAGATACATGGATAGAAACTCTCTCATTCAAGGAAAAAAAGTTCATTGCCAGAAGATAAGAGAGGCACGCATGGCTGTATTTTACAAGATTTAGCTCATAAACAACATCAGAACATCAGATTGTATTGTACAAAACGTATAGACTATCAAGACAGTCAACAGGCAAAATTCCAGAAAGTTGGGGTATGAGACTGTGGTGTCCCATGCCAATCTCAGGAGCTATTGGAATTTGATGGGTGGTGGTGGAGAGGTGCCTCTAGAGAGATAAACAGTGGAATACAATTCTGTTGGAAAAAAAAGGAAGGGTAAGAGGATTTATTGGACTAGAAACAGAGAAGGGCAACAGACTGGGTAGGAGGAGGAAGGAGCAAAATTAATACTAAGGCTGTTTGAAAAGACTGTGAGATGATATATATATATATATATATATATCATATAAATATTTTCTATGCCTTTTCTCAAAGTCAAGACTATCTTATAAAAACTGTAGTGGCAATCACTGAAAAAATGGAGAGTTATAGATTAGAGAAGTTAAATAGAGCATCAAAATAGCATAATTACCGGCAATAGCATATTACCGATGCTATTGGTTATCTTTAGATGTTGAGTGGAAGTCACTATTAATGAAGACACTATACACTTTTTATGTAGGAGTTGGAAGAATTAAGCTGGAATTGATATTGCCACCCTTTCCATGAAGAAAGACTCTTGACAGTATCCAAAATTTTTATAAAACTGCCGTGGAAGGTCTTAACACTCTGTAAAGTTTTGGAATCATAATGATGGCCAACAGGGAAATATATACAGAAATTTACAGTAGTGTCACTTATACTTTGGAGAATTATGTGAGAGAAAGAAGGAAGATTTATGGGAGAATTTCAATGGGAAAAGGTGTGCAAATGATATAAATGTATTACTCAAGAATTTTTAAAAAATCTTTAAAATTAAATTGAAAACAGAATAGTTTTAACTTGTATGTTATATGCAATCATTTTAGAATTAATGCTTTCAGGTTATACTTTATACCAGACGGCCATTGAAAACTAGGTTCTCTCTCTCTCTTTCTCTCTTTCTCTCTTTCTCTCTCTCTCTCTCTCTCTCTCTCTCTCTCTCTCTCTCTCTCTCTCTCTCTCTCTCTCTCTCTTTTTCTGGCATATGTGGCTTCTTGTGTCTTGTGACAGTGACAGCAAATATTCCCACTATATTTTTCTCTTTCTTCCCTGTACTGTACTGTAGGTGGGAAATAGGTTTGATTTAGCTTACATTCATTTGACATTAAGTAATTTAAATGAAATAATCATAGATGGTTATGTACAAGCTAATACGTTCTAGGACTTACATTTAGTCCTTGAGGAAATTTTTTTCACTTTTATTTAATGTTATAAGAATTTATGCTCGACAACCACACTATCCTAATGTCACCAGCAGTATCAATTTAAGTAAGGTACTGACAACGTATCTTTCATTTGTTCAGTTAAGTGTCTCAGGCTTTACAACCAAATGGGCCAAAAAATTGGTGCTAGATTTACCATTTCCAGAAACTCTCTTTTTCCCAAAGTGTGACATGATTTGTTAAATCACTCTTTTGGTGTTCTTTTATTTCTTTTGTGTCCTTAAGTCCTTTTATACTAGATAGCCTTTGGGAAAGGAGAACCTGTAGAGGCCATATCCAGAGGTTAGGTATTGCCCCCCGGTTGGAGTATGGGGCCACCCATTCATCTCCAAATTTTAACCCCAATTTGCTCCTATCTAAAGGAAATAGGAGGACAAAGTGTGGAGCAGAGACTGAAGAAAAAAGTGATCCAGAGACTGACTACCCCACCTGGGGATCCATCCCATATACAGACACCAAACCCAAACACTATTGCAGATGCCAAGAAGTGCTTGCTTGCAGTAGTCTGATAAAGCTGTTTCCAGAGAGGCTTTGCCAGAGCCTGACAAATATAGATGCAGATGTTGGCAGTCAACCTGAGCACAGGAACCCCAATGGAGGAGTTAGGAAAAGGACTGAGGGAGCTGTAGGGGTTTGTTTGGCTCCAGTTGCATATGTAGCACAGGATGGCCTTATTTGGCATGAATGGGAGGAGAGGCTCTTGGTCCTGTGAAGGCCTGATGCCCCAGTATAGGGGAATTCCAGGGCAGTGAGGTGCTAGTAGGTGGGTGAGTGAGAATGCTCATAGAAGCAGGGAGAGGTGGGGATGGGATAGGGCACTTGTGGAGGAGAAACCAGGAAAGGGAATAACATTTGAAATGAAAATAAAGTAAATATCCGGTAAAATATAATGAAACCAGTTTCTCAGTACAAATTTTATAAATACTGTTAAAGATAAAAAAAATCATTGAATCTTTTGTAATTTACCTGGTGAATCCCTGGAATATTACATAAAATGATCAAGCTTTTCAAGGATGTTAAGATTGTAGACAATTCTACCATTTTCTAAAGTAATTAAGTCTTATTTTTTAATGTATTTGAATGCCTTTCAGATAAAAATACTTCTGTCCGCCATGGAATTATTCCAATCTACCATCTCTAATCTTGCAAAGTGAATTAAAGAAACCAAGGTGACTTGGATGTACTTACAGTTTCAGATATTGTGTGAGCTGTGAACGGATGATAGTCTTTAACCCAGGGGTTTTCAGAGTTGAAGGCAACCTGCTTCACTGCAGAATTGTCTTTGGAAGGAAAAATCAATGGATATTTTATACTTGTGAAATGTGACTTACTATAGCAGCAGAAAGCTCAGACATTCTTTGTTGAATTCAAATGAGTGTTAATAGTGCACATTGGCCGTTTGTCGGTTGTGTAACTGGCAAAGAGACAGAGAAGTTACTGAAGGAAGAGAAGAACCTTCATGATCATTTCCAATGGACTTTGTAAGGTAAACAATTATAGTTATTACCATATGATTAGGTGTAGTTCGAAGATAGATCAGCATATGTATATGTCTTGGGTGTATGCATATATGTTTTACACATACACACAAATTACAAATGAATGAATTTATGTCCAATGTACTATTCTCAGAATACAAATAAATGTTTTTTCTTTGTACCTTAATTATGTTCTGCATATTTGAACATGCTGATTTTTCTTCTTTATGCTTCAAAAAATGCAAATAATTGCTCAAAATTCTTGAGACCTTTGGATTTAAACTGATTTGATAAAGTAATAAAATTTCTGAAAGTATTCAGGATTCATTTGTTATGACCACATAACATATGTATATATAGTATTTGCATATTTTCTATCCTAACAGTTAAGGCAGAGAATGGTAGACTGTTTCTGGAAGAATACTTATGTTGTTTCTGAGAAATTTCAAAATGTAGCTTCGAAAATATATTTCTTTTTTTTTTCCTTCGGAGCTGGGGACCGAACCCAGAGTCTTGCGCTTGCTAGGCAAGCGCTCTACCACTGAGCTAAATCCCCAACCCCAAATATATTTCTTTTAACCACTGAAATTATAATGTAATTATATTAAGTCCTTTCATATAACCAATCTTTGCTAACTTTCCAATTAACGGTCTTTTTTTATTAGTTGATATATATATATATATATATATATATATATATATATATAGAGAGAGAGAGAGAGAGAGAGACCAGACTAGCCTAGAACTTGCAGGTATTCTTCTGTCCCTCCCTTTCAATTACTGGGATTTCAGACGTGAATTACCGTACCTACTGACAAGGTTATTTTTGTGAAATAAAGTCTAGCAATTTTCAAGAATATCTAATTTAAATTAAATATAATTTAATATACATAGAAATATAAAAGGGATATTTAATATATATTTTATGAAAACCATTATATCTATTATGTGCTTACTATATGATATTAATCAGTTTGTATTGCATTAGAAACTATTTGAGCCTATTGAATTGAATGTTACTATATAAATATAAATGACAGTACATCTGATTTAATTACTGGAAAATTAAATATTTATTCAAAATGTGAACGCAACTATGTCTAATGATCTTTGTTTGTCTAAAGAGAGTATGTTTTGTGCCTTTGCTTCTGCCTTCTCACAGATACTTTCGTCCACTGGCTCAGCTGCATATTTTGTTGGTTGCTGCTGTTGCTTCCACTCCCACCAATATGTGAGGAGATTACAGTTTAGAGTCCCCACTGCTGAGAACTGCACAAGGGTGTGATGTGAAGACATTGCTGCTTGATCCCCTAACTGTATCCATAGTGTGATTCATGATATCACTGCTGCTGACAATGCTATTCACTGAATAGCAATTCAAATACAGCAATAGCAGAACACTTACGTTGGAGTAAGGTCTTCTAAGTAGCTACTACTGGCCAGTGGTTTCATAGTAATTAAATTTTTTTTTAGCAAGGTTTGATTATCTGTAAGCTTCCTATTATAAGAATTTCATGTTTTCTTGATTACTTCTTTTAGTTGTTTTCATCATCAATACATAGCTCAATTTTGATGTTTTGATTTTGGAACCACATTGAGTTTTCTCTACCTTGTTCCTATGTGTAAATCATGTATGAAGCAGTGTTTTATGCTACTGGAAATCATTCATTCTTATTTTAATTTGTAATTAATTATAACTATAGATTAAGTATTTAAACCAGTTCAGTCAAATGTTATTTACTTTGTTAGTTTTTATTTTGAAGAATAATAATTCTATGTGTTTTCTGGTTCAGGTTTTCTCATGTGACGTTCTACCTTGAGCAATAAAAGGTCAGCCATAAATGTTTGAATATATATGCCTTTTCATTTAAACACAACAAGCACTTCTAGGGAAAGACACATAATTAAAAATGGTTTTGTTTTAATATTACTAATGGAAAATGAAATACAAAAACAAGATACAAAGGCAAAAACAAGAGACTTTATTCCATTTAGGAAATAAATGCATTATGGTGTGTAAAGCTTGAATAATACTAAACCTGAAATTTTTTAATAAATGCCATTGAAACTATTTGGTCTTTGGTTTTTGGTTTTTAAATGATTGTTTGTGTGTGAGTGTATTTTATGTTTGTCTGTGTATTTTAAAGACAAACCATTATATTAATGTTCTATACTGTAAGCCAAATGTTATTGAATTGTCAAAAACTGAGGGAAGCATGAGTTCTTAGTAGTGACTTATTTAGAGAAAATTAATCCAGATTTGACTTTGAGAAAATTCTTATTGTTTGAAGAAACAAATCTTTGACTTTAACATTGATTTATTTTTATTTATATTTATAACTTGTATTTGAGTTGACCATGAATATTCTACAGATAAACAACAGATAAATAAATTTACACCTAATTTTTAAACATTCTTTAGCTTAACTTACTTTATAGACATGAGTGTTTTGCCTGCTTATATATAGGCATCTTGTCAAAAGAGTGTCTGAGATTTCCTGGAGCTCGAGTTACAAATGGCTATAAGCCACTAAATGGATAGCAGAAACTAAACGTGGGTAGTTTAAAAGAACAGCAGACCCTCTTAACTGCTGAGCCATTTCTCCAGCCTCTATTGGCCACTGATCAATCAAGGAAAGAATCTAATGTTCTCATTTCAAAATGGTCAAATTTTAGACAACATAATCTATATATTTTAGAAGCAAGGTCAGAAATAAATAAGCAATTTCATAGACAGAATTTTCACAGACTTAATTTTTCCATTGTACCAAGAAGACATATCTTTGTTTTTTTAGCTTCTTAGTTCCAAGTGCTTCACCTAATTATACATTGAGTCCCCTGGACTTATTTTTTATTTAAATAAATCTACTTCAAAATCTTTCAATAAACTGTCATTATACAACTTCTTTTGACTTTTCCCTGATGCTTTTGCACTGTAGCTAAAGTGTTTATGTCATTTTAACAAATACAATGAACAAGAAAATAAAGTTCATACATATTAATAAGAGCAAAGTCACTTTATCACCTTAGTAACAACAGTGTCTTTATTCAATTACAGCGTGCATATTTGGCTCATTTTGAGCTGTGGTTTTTAGTTTTAAATGTAGGAAGCTGAATAAGCATAAAAGAAATATCAGTTACTATTTATTTTAAATGACACATTGGATAGGCAAAACGTCAAAACAATGATTAAAATTATAGTCAAGTTCACATGGTCACTTGACACAGTGTTTTTGTTCAAAACTAAAAAAGGATAACCTGAAACACATTATTAATGTTCACATATTATACAGTAGCCACCTCAGTGGGCAATGGAAAATCTAAGGATAACCTCAAGATTGAAAATTTCAATAATTTTAATATTGGATTGTGATATTGATATTTATTTAAATAAACTAATGCAACAATAAAAACACAGTAGGATGAAGTACTGTAAAAATTGTCAAGGAAAAGTGACAGGCTTTCTAATTTCAGATGTGTACAGTATAAATTTGGATGGAGAAACTGATTATAGATGAGTGAATGGATTAAACTAATTGTCCCAGATCATTTTGTTCAATGCAAATTCAAGATTTAATTTCTACAAATTGATAACTTTCATTCAAATCTATTTAAGTAAAATGCAAATTATTTAAAATTCTCATAGGATAAACTATTGAATTAAAAATGATAACAAACATGGAAGACCGTGAAGCCAGCAGCAGAGGCAGTTTTATTCTTTAGTCCCACAAATAGTTATGCTCTACTTTTATTTCATATTTTGTATATTACTATATTTAAATAGCATATAAATGTATGCCATAATTTTATCAAATGTTCAAATGAATAAGTTTAAAATAAAAAGTGAATAAAAATTTAGAACATATTAATGAGATATATTCAATAAAATGTCTGTATGATTTTATTAGTTATATGATCAAAGAATGAGTGTGAAGGCTTCTTCAAAAGCTATGAATGGATAAACCAAATGCTCCAGCTGTTGGATATATAGCCCAAATACTTTATTCCATCTCCCCCTGTATTTCTGTGTCCATTGATTCCCAGTTTACAACACCAAGCCAATGGAAAAAACTTACATCTCTAAATAAACTGATTAAGAAAAATTAAACTTGCATGTAAGTGGCTAGAGTTGAAAGCAACCATGTGAGTGTGGTAAATAAAATAGACAAATGTCACATTATTTTTTTTCATATGTGTTGAATTGTCAGATAAATATGTCTCATTTGAAATGTATGATAGTTCAAGGATTTAGTAAAAGTCCATGTGGGAGACTACTAATGGAAAGGATATAAGACTCAGTGGTTATACAGGGTTAAAACTGAATAATGGAACAAAAAGTGTTAGACCTTGATAGAAGATATAAAGACAGGGTAGAATAGGGATCTCAGAGAGAAAAAAATAACAGTAAAGAGATTTCATATCTCTCATGGCAATTCAGTACTATGGAGACATCCTACAACTATATATTTTAAGTGTTTAAATCTAATTACCCTGTGTGGAAGTTTAAATGAAACTGTTCCCCAAAGTCTCATGTATATCAGTATTTGATTTCCTGGTGAAACACTGTTTAGGAAGGATTAAAAGATATGGTACTATAGTGGTTTGAATAGATTTGCTTCTCATAGCCTCATGTGTTGAATGCTTGGATCATAGGGAATCACACTAGTAGGAGGTGTGTACTTGTTAGAATAGGTGTGCCCTTGTTGGAGGAAGCATGAAATGGTAGGGATGGGCTCTGAGGTCTTGTGCTCTATCTATACAGAAGACTGAGTTTTCTACTGGTTGCCTTCAGATCAAGATATAAAACGTTTGGCTATTTCTTTACCATCTCTGTCTGGACATTGCATTCTTCTCCACCATGTCGATAAAGGACTGAACCTAAATGTTTTTCTTTACAGAAGTTACCTTTGTCATGATCACTCTTCATAGCAATAAAACTCAAAATGAGACAGAGACTTCTAGAGGAATTGTGTCATGGGCGTTTTCGTGTGTGTGGGGGGGTGGGTGTGGGTGTGTGTGTTGGTGGGGTCTTTGTCATTGCAAAATCCCATTACCAGGACCAGTCTCATTCACTTTCTCTACCTGCTTGCTTGTTTCCCTGTCTGCCTGTCCAGTTGTCTGCCTGTCTTCTTGTTACCATATTCCCCACCATTACATTCCTCGAGTAACTCTCGGAAACAATAAGCTATATCTCACTTAAATTTCTGTCAAGCTGCCTTAGTCATAGAGTCTCTTTACAGCAATAGAAAAGTAACCAAAATACTCTGTAATTGGGTGCCAATATTCTATTATTCACCACTTGGTAAAAAATGCAAACACCAATTGCCAGGAATCATTTATCTACTTTTGGGTTGTTGCCCAGTGAGTTACCATGGACCCTTACAATTGCAGATTAGTGTCACTGTCCTTTGTTGTGACCCAGAACATGATATTAAGATCCTATAGCTAAAGACAGGATATATTCTAGTCATAGATAATAATCAAGCTGTATTAAACTGGAAACTGCATCCCTACATCCTAACTTTCTTCATCCCTACAGAATAACTTTCAGAGGTACTATTCACACCAGCAGGTGAAATGTAATGACCCAGATGTCACTGTGACACCTCCAACAACCATTACCCTGGCAAGCCATCTCTATTGGTGCAAGAGTGACGATAATTTCATGGAAAAACAGGCTACTTAGAGATTAGATTCAAGACTCATTCCACATGAGCAATAATTGCAATGGAGAATCAGTATCTGGACAGGTCATATGCCTGAGGGAAGAACCCACAAACTCTTCTAATAAAAGTATATAACAATAAATTAATTTTAATGACGTTTCATGATGATAGATTAGTGCCTCTCTCAACCTTCATCAATGGACCTTCTATTTTCAGTAGGTGGTGATTAACATAGAGACCCACAACAGATCAGCATACAGGGCTATTGAATGTTCAGCTCTAAATGAGATACTTGTAATCATGCCTCCTCTAGCAAGATTCAGTAATTATTATGGAAGAAGGGGTGAAAAGAGTGTAAGAGCAAGGGGTCATGGGTCGTCACAAAAAATGTTTTTCAGATGTAGTTTGGGAGTTGAACATATGAAATCCCTGTTGTGACAGCATGTCAAAGTCCCTTGCAAGCTTAAACCATCCAGACAAAATATCGCTGTGTAAAGAAGTAGACATGAGGTACCAAACCTAGCTGAAAAACTCTTGGTATTTGAAAGTGGCTGGCCAAGAATACATCTGTTTGGTTGTGTCCTTTTTGTTCGTTTGTTTGTTTGTTTGTTGTGCTTGCTTGATTGCTCGCTCGTTTGTTTTATCTTGCAGGTTTTGCACATTGACACACATAATCAAAATAAATTGTATGGAAATCATAAAAAATAAGAAATGTGATTGAAGAACAAACTTACTTTCACTGACACTTGACCTATTATAGAACATCTGAGAACATGAATTCAGTATGGACTATGTTTACTCAATCACTGGGAGTCTTCATTTACAATTAAATGTTGTTTGTATTTCAGAGTCACCTTTATGGGATGATATGGAGTCTTGCCACTCAAGGAAGAAAAGGCTCTGATTTTTCTCTAGTGTCCTTTGATGGACTAGAAGCTCATCTTTCCCTTCTCTGTTTTCGCAAACAGGAAGTAAATTATTACTAATGCGTGTTGCAAGTGTTGAGCATCAGTAAGCCCCTAATGTGTGAAATGGCTTTGCATTGAATAAGGTAGTTCTTTGTTATTTGTTTGATTTTTAAAATTTTAAGACAGGTTAAGTTTTTAATTTAAGGTTTGACTTATAAGAAAATTCATATTTCCAAAAACTAATATTAAAAGAATAAAATAAATTGAAGCCATGCTTGCTCATTGGTTAGCAGATAGGTGCTCTTTCTTTAAACGTACAGAGTGTGCATCTGTGATGGAAAGATTTATCAAAGTAAACCTAATAGCTAATTGTTTCTCATTATCTATATTTTTGTTGTGTATATTGACCTAAATTTTAAAGTGTTTAATGTGAAGGAAAACAACTTTTCTCCCAAATTATCAAAATCATCTTGCTGATAAAACAGAAGGAAAAATAATCCCTAAAATGAAATTTTCTATTATATTTTAGCTAACATATGGAAATCTATATCCTTTATTAAATATAGAAAAATGATTCTGAGATTGTATTTCTCGAAGTTAATTTTCAGAATGACACTTTCAAATCTTTATATATCATATTTTACAAAATCTTATACATGAGATAGTGTTCTTCAATCAGTAAGGACTTAACATAGGTTTGTGTAAGCCCAGCATATTCTTCTATATTGACCATTTGAATGAATATCATGCTCTGTTATAGAATTAATGAATAAAATACTTGAATTGAGGTTTCTATCTGGTACAAAACATGTTTAGAGAAATAGACTCTTAGTTAGTAAGGAATAGATATTTGTAAAGTGTCATGAAGGAGAGAAACTCCAATATAATAGTCATTTGAAAACATTACAAGGTTGCTCATCCAAAATTAGTTGCAGAAACTAAGGGCACTCACGCGTCATCTCCCTTCAAATTTATATTTTTGTAATCCACTAATTTTCCTTTTTCTGTCAGCTCCTCATATCAGGAAGCCAATTAATAAAGGAATAAAAAAGGAAATGGGCACAGCATTGTAAACATACTACCTGGAAAGACAAAGGAAAGAGCTTTGCACTTACTGCTCAACAGCCACTACACAGCCACATGGCCGTACAGCAACAGTACTGCATAAGAAGGTGGGCTTTGTCTTGAGCACCTGTGGGTTCTAGTCTTAAATTTCAGAGAATTTGAACAAAATGTTTTGTGAGACATGAACAGAATCAATAGTGACTAACCACTCAGTTAAACCTCAAAGTTTGATGAAATAAATATTTGAAAGTGGATGTCGGTTGATAATGCTTTTAAAAAGACGATGATTCTTTCACATTTGACATTTTTTTATTTTTCAGAAAACTTTATCTTTGGTGCTGTGCAAATTGAACCATAAATGCAATATATGCTTTCTATATTCGTTTATATGAATGCTATATTTGTCATCGATTTAGAGCGATTGAGCATAGAAAAACCTGGATTTGACCTATTTTTACTCAAAGTACCCCAAGTCCCAGGAAATTCTATGGCATTTCAATAGTTTATTTAGGCAATAAAATATATTCCCTCAAAAAGCAAGTGAAGGAAACTAAGTATATGACATAGCATAAATTCTACACATGCTGGAATAGCATATTTCTTTTTATTTTTGAAAATTTTTTCTATTATTGGATTTTTTATGTACATTTCAATGTTTTTCCTTTTCCATGTTTCCTGTCCATAAGCCCCTATTCCATCCCCCTCCCCTTCTTCTATAAGGGTATTCCCCACCCCATAAACCTCTCCTTCCGTGCACCCTACGACATTCACCGAAACTGCGGGGTCCAGCCTTGGCAGGACCAAGGGCTTCTTCCTTTGGTGCCCAACAGGGCAATATTCTGCTACGTATGCAACTGGAGCTATGGGGTCAGTCCTTGTATAGTCTGTGGGTAGTGGTTTACTCTATGGGAGCTCTGGTTGGTTAGCACTGCTGTACTTAAGGAGTTGCAAACCCCTTCAGCACATTCAGTCCTTTCTCTAATTCCCCCAGCTGGGATCCCGATCTCCATTCAATGGTTTGCTGCTACCATTCGCTTCTGTATTTGACATGCTCTGGCTGAGAAGAACTATATCCTGGCATGAGACAGCTATATCCTGCTCAGGTTAGCATGCATTTCTTAGCTTCATCAATCTTACCTATATTTGGTGGATATTATATATATATATATATATATATATATATATATATATATATATATATATATATATATATATATATGCTGTATATCCATGTCCATGTGGGGCAGTCTCTAAATGGCCCTTCCTTCAGTCTCTGCTCCAAACTTTGCCTCCATAACCACTCCTATAAATATTTTGCTTACCCCTTTTAAGAAGGAGTGAATCATCTGCTCTCTGGTCATCCTTCTTCTGGACCTTCAAGTGGTCTGTGGATTGTATGTTGGGTGATTTGAGATTTTGGACTAATAACCACTATCAGAGAGTACATACCATGTGTGTTTTTCTGTGATTGGTTTACCTCACTCAGGATGATATTGTTTAGTTCAATCCATTTGCCTATTAATTTCATGAAGTCATTGTTTTTGATAGCTGAGTAATACACCATTGTGTTGTTGTACCACATTTTCTGTATCCATTCCTCTGTTAAAGGGCATCTGAGTTCTTTCCTGCTTCTGGATATTATAAATAAGAATGCTATGAACATAGTGGAACATGTATCTTTGATGTGTGTTAGAGCATCTTTTGTGTGTATGACAAAGAGAGGTCCTCAGGCAGTGGAATGTCCAATTTTCTGAGTAACCTCCAGATTGATTTCCAGAGTGGTTGTACCACTTTGCAATACTACCAAAAATGGAGAAGTGTTGCTCTTTCTCCACATCCTTGCCAGCATCTGTTGTCACCTGAGTTTTTGATCTTAGCAATTCTGACTGGTATTGAACATTTCCTTAGGTACTTCTCAGCCATTTGATATTGCTCAGCTGAGAATTCATGTTTTAGGTCTATGCTACAATGTACAAAGGGTTATTTGACTGTCTGGAGTCTAACATCTTGATTTCTTTGTATATTTTTGATATTAGGCCTCTATCATATGCAGGATTGGTAAAGATCTTTTCTCAATCAGTTAGTTGCCATTTTGTTCTATTGACAATGGCTTTCTTTGCCTGACAGAAACTTTGCAGTTTTGTGATGTCCCTTTTGAGCACAAGCCATTGGTGTTTTGTTTAGGAAATTTTCCTTAGTGCCCATGTGTTCGAGACTCTTTCCCACTTTTTCTTCCATTAGTTTGAGGGTATCTGGTTTGATGTGAAGGTCTGTAATAAACTTGGACTCAAGCTTTAGACAGGGTGATAAGAATGGATCAATTTACATTCTCCTATTTGCTAGCCTCCAGTTGAACCATCCGCATTTGATAAAAATGCTATCTTTTTTTCCATTGTATGGTTTTAGATCCTTTATCAAAGATCAAGTGATCATAGCTGTGTGGGTTCATTTCTGGGTATTCAATTCTATTCTACACTTCTATCTGCCTTTTTCTGTACCAATACCATACAGTTTTTACCACTATTGCTCTGTAATACTGCTTAATGTCAAAGATAGTGATTTCCCCAGAAGTTCTTTTATTGTTGAGTATAATTTTTGCTATCCTGGGTTTTCTTAGTCCGAACAAATTTTGAAATTGCCTCTTCTACCTATATGAAAAATTGAGTTGGAATTTTGATAGAGATTGCATTGAATCTGAGGATTGCTTTTTACAAAAAGGCCATTTTTACTATGCTAATCCAGTCAAACCATGGGAATGGGAGATCTTTCCATCTTCTGAGATCTTAATTTCTTTCTTCACAGACTTGAAGTTCTTGTCCCACATATCTTTCACTTGCTTGGTTAGGGTCACACTGAGTTATTTTATATTATTTGGAACTATTGTGATGGGAGTCATTTCCCAATTTCCTTCTTAGCCTGTTTATCCTTTGAGTAGAGGAAGGCTACTAATTCAAGTTAATTTTATAGCCAGACACTTTGTGAAGTTGCTTATCAGGTTTATTAGTTCTCTGCTCGAACTTTTGGGGTCACTTAAATATACTATCATATTATCTGCAAACATGATATTTTGACTCCTTCCTTTTCAATTTGTATCCTTTTCACCTCCTTTCATTGTTTGATTGCTCTGACTAGGAATTCAAGAACTATATTGAATAAGTAGGGAGAGACTGGGCCACCTTGTCTAGTCCCTGATTTTAGTGAGATTGCTGCAAGTTTCTCTCCATTTAGTTTGTTGTGAGCTATTTGCTTGCTGTGTATTTCCATATATTGAACTATCCTTGCATCCCTGGGATGAAGCCTACTTGATCATGACGGATGATCATTTTGATGTGTTCTTTGATTCAGTTTGAGAGAATTTTATTGAGTATTTTTCATTGATATTCATAAGAGAAATTAGTCTGAAGTTCTCTTTCTTTGATGAGTTTTTGTCTGGTTTAGGTATAACAGTAATTGTGGCATCATAGAAGGAACTTGGTAGTTCTCCGTCTGTCTCTATTTTCTGGAATTGTTCGGACAATATTGGTATGAGGTCCTCTGTGAAGTCATGACAGAGTTCTGCACGAAACCCATCTGGTCTTTAGCTCTTTTTTGTTGGGAGACTTAATAACTGCAGCTATTTCTTTAGGAGTTCTGGGGTTGTTTAGATGGTTTATCTGTTCCTGATTTAACTTAGGTAGATGGTATTTGTATAGAAAGTTGCCCATTTGCTCCAGATTTTCCAGATTTGTTGAATATAGGGTTTGTAGTAGGATATGATGATTTTTTTAATTTCCTCAGATTATGTTGTTATGTCTCCCTTTTCATTTCTTTTGTTTTAGGATAAAATTTTCTACAAATATCTGTTAAGTCCAATTGGTTCATAACTTCTGTTAGTTTCTCTATGTCTGTATTTAATTTCTGTTTCCAGGAACTCTCCATTGTTGAGAGTAGGGTGTTGAAATCTCCTACTACTATTATGTGAGGTGCAATGTCTGCTTTGATCTTTAGTGAAGTTTCTTTCAGTTGCCCTTGCATTTGGAGCATAGATATTCAGGCTTGAGAGTTCATCTTAGTCGACTTTTCCTTGATGACTATGAAGTGTCTTTCCTTATATTTTTTGATAACTTTTGGTTTAAAGTCAATTTTATTCAATATTACAATGGCTACTCCAGTTTATTTCTTTGGACTATTTTCTTGGACAGTTGTTTTCCAGCCTTTTACTCTGAGGCAGGGTCTGTCTTTGTTTCTGAGGTGTATTTCTTGTATGCAACAAAATGCTAGGGCCTCTTTACATTTCCAGTCTGTTAGTATGTCTTTTTATATTGAATTGAATGAATCCATTGATTGTAAGAGATATTAAAGAATAGGGATTGCTCCTTCCTCTTATTTTTGTTGTTAGAGTTGGAATTATGTTTGTGTTTATCTCTTCTTTATGTTTCAATGCAAAGACATTCCTTTTTTTGCTTTTTCTAGGGTGCACTTCCCCTCCTTGTGTTGGTGTTTTCCATCTATTGTCCTTTGTAGGGCAGGATTTGGAGAAGCACCTTGTGTAAATTTAGTTTGTCATGGAATATCTTGGTTTCTCCATCTATGTTAGTTGAGAATTTTGGTGGAAATAGTAGCTTCGCTAGGCATTTGTGTTTTCTTTGGATCTGTGCAACATCTCCCCAGAATCTTCTGGCTTTCATAGTCTCTGGTCAGAAGTCTTGTGTAATTCTGATATGTTTGCCTTTAGGTTACTTGACCCTTTTCCCTTACTGCTTTTAATATTCTTTCTTTGTTTTGTGAATTTGGTGTTTTGACTATTATGGGACAG
The DNA here is from genome assembly GCF_021556685.1 of Rattus norvegicus. NCBI lineage: Eukaryota > Metazoa > Chordata > Mammalia > Rodentia > Muridae > Rattus > Rattus norvegicus. Next base: position 9,646,349 of record NC_141551.1, on the reverse strand, counting down.
GAGGAGTTTCTTTTCTGGTCCAATCTATTTGGAGTTCTGTAGGCTTCTTGTATGTTTATGGCATCTCTTTCTTTACGTTAGAGAAGTTTTCTTCCATAGTTTGGTTGAAGATATTTACTCGACCTTAAAGTTGGTTGTCTTCACTCTCTTCTATACTTTTATCCTTAGGTTTGATCTTCCTATTGTGTCCTTGATATCCTGGATGTATGGTAGGAGATTTTTGCATTTTACATTATCTTTGACAGTTATGTCAAGGTTTTCTATGGTATCTTCTGCTCCTGAGATTCTCTCTTCTATCTCTTGTATTCTGTTGGTGATGCTTGCACCTTTGACCCCTGATCTCTTCTCTAGGTATTCTGTCCCTACGGTTGTCTCCCTTTGTACTTTCTTCTTCCAATTTTAAATCTTGGTTTTTTTCAATTTCTTTCCAGTTTGGTTGTGTTTTCTTGTGATTATTTAAGGGACTTTTGTGTTTCCTCTTTAAGGACTTCTACTTGATCACATGTGCTGTCCTGTAATTCTTTAAGGGAGTTATATATGTACTTCTAGTTTTTTTTTTTATTGGATATATTTCTTTATTTATATTTCAAACGTTATTTCTTTTGCTGATTTCCTGGCTATTTGCCTCCTATCCCCATTCCTGTCCCATAAGAGTGTTACTTACCATCTATCCCACCCTTTACCACCACACCCCCAACATTCCCCTGGAAAGTGGCTCCAACCTTAGCAGTACCAAAAGCTTCCCCTACCATTTTTACCCAACAAGGTTATCCTCTGCTACATATGCACTTGGAGCCCAGGGTCAGTCCATGTATAGTCTTTGGGTAGTGGTTTAGTCCTCTAGATGGTTGGCATTGTTGTTCTTATGGGGTTGAAAGCCCCTTCAGCTCTTTCAATCCTTTCTCTAATTGTTCCAACAGGGGTCCCATTCCCAGTTCAATGGTTTACTCCTAGCTTTCGCCTCTGTATTTTAATGCTCTGATTGTATCTCTCAGGAGAAGTCTATATCCAGTTCCTGTTAGTATGCACTTCTTAGCTTCATAAATCTTATCTAGTTTTTGTGAAAAAAATATACATATATATATGTGTATACATATATATATATATGCCACATATGAGGCAGGACCTGAATGGCCTTTACCTCAGTCTCTGCTTTAAACTTTGCCTAAATATCCCCTCCTATGGATATTTTTCTTTTCCCTTTTGAGAAGAAGTGAAGCATCTGCATTTTAGTCCTCCTTTTAATTGAGCTTCATGTGGCCCGTGGAATGTATCTTGGGTAATACGAGCTTTTGTGGTAATATCAATTTATCAATGAGTGAATACCATATGTGTTTTTATGTTATTGGGTTATCTCACTCAGGATGATAGTATCTAGTTCAATCCATTTGCCTATGAATTTCATGAAGTTATATTTTTTAATCACTAAGTAATAATGTATTGTGTAGGGATACCACATTTTCTGAATCCATTCCTCTGTTGAAGGGCATCTGGATTTTTTTCAGCTTCTGGCTATTATAAGAAAGGCTGCTATGAACATAGTGGAGCATGTGTCTTTGTAGTATGTTGGAATATCTTTTGGGTATATGCCCAGGAGTGGTATAACTGGTTCCTCAGGTATTGAAATGTCCAATTTTCTGAGGAACCTCCAGACTGATTTCCAGAATGGTTGTAACATTTTGCAATCCCATGAGCAATGGAGGAGTGTTCCTCTTTCTCCATAGTCTTGTCAGCATCTGCTGTTGCCTGAGTTTTTGATCTTAACCATACTGACTCATATGAGGTAGAATCTCAGGGTTGTTTTGGTGTGCATTTCCCTAACAACTAAGGATGTTGAACATTTCTTTAGGTGTTTCTCAAACACTTGAGAAAGTGTTCCTCAGGTGAGAATTCTTTGTTTAACTGTGTAACCATTTTTAATTGGCTTTTTTTAACTCTCTGGAGTCTGCCTTCTTAAGTTTTTTGTATATTTTGGATATTAGCCCTCTATCAGATGTAGGATTGGTAAAGACCTTTTCCTAATCTTTTGGTTACATTTTGTCCTAATGACAGTGTCCTTTGTGTTACAGAAGCTCTGCTGTGTATTAGGTCCCATTTGTAGATTCTTGATCTTAGTACACAAACCATTGGTGTTTTGTTTAGGAAGTTTTTTTCAGTGTCCATGTGTTCGAGATTCTTTCCCACTTTTTCTTCTATTAGTTTGAGTGTATCTAGTTTGATGTGGAGGTCCTTGATCTACTTGTACTTAAGCTTTGTATAGGGTGATAAGAATGGTTCAATTTGCATTCTTCTATATCCTAACCTCCAGTTGAACCAGCCCCAATTAATAAAAATGCTATCTTTTTTCCATTCTGTGGTTTTTAGATCCTTTGTCAAATATCAAGTGATCATAGCTGTGTGAGTTCATTTCTGGGTGTTAAATTCTATTCCATTGATTTATCTGCGTTTCTCTGTACCAAGACCATACAGTTTTTTTTTTTTCATCAATATTGCTCTGTAATATTGCTTGAGGTGATTTCCCCCGGGAAGTTCTTTTACTCTTGAGTATAATTTTTGCTATCCTGGGTTTTTCTTAAACCAAATGAATTTGCAAATTGCTTTTTCTATCTCTCTGAAGAATTGAGTTGGAATTTTGATGGAGATTGCATTGAGTCCGAGGATTGTTTTTGGCCAAATGACTATTTTCACTATGTTAATCCTGTCAATCCATGAGCATGGGATCTCTTTCTATCTTCTGAGATCTTCTTTAATTTCTTTCTTCAGAGACTGGAAGTCCTTGTCATACAGATTTTCACTTGCTTGGTTGGAGTTGTACTGAGTTATTTTGTATTATTTGGAACTATTTTGAAGGTTGTCATTTGCCTAGTTTCTTTCTCTGCCTGTATATCCTTTGAGTAGAGGAAAGCTATTAATTTATTTGAGTTAATTTTATACCCAAATACTTTGCTGAAGTTGTTCATCAAGTACAGTAGCTCTCTGGTGGAGCTATTTGGGTCACTTAAGTATACTATCATATTATCTGCAAATCATGATATTTCAACTTCTTCCTTTCCAATTTGTATCCCTTTGAGCTCCTTTCCCTGTCTGATTGCTCTGGCTAGGACTTCGAGTCCTATATTGAATCAGTAGGGAAAGAGTGGGCAGCTTTGTCTAGTCCCTGATTTTAGGGGGATTCCTTCAAGTTTCTCTCCATTTAGTTTGATGTTAGGTACTGGTTTGCTGTATATGGCTTTTACTATGTTTAGGTATGGGCCTTGAATTCTTGATCTTTCCAGGACTTTTATTAGGAAGGGGTGTTGAATTTTGTCAAAGTCTTTCTTGGCATCTAATGAAATGATCATGTGATTTTTATCTTTGAGTTTGTTTACATAATGGATAACAGTGATGTATTTCAATATATTGCATCATCCTTGCATTCCTGGGATGAAGCCTACTTGATCATGATGGATGATCGGTTTGATGTGATCTTAGATTCAGGTTGAGAGAATTTTACTGAGTATTTTTGTGTCAATATTCATAAGGCAAATTGGTCTAAACTTCCCTATATTTGTTGGGTCTTTGTTTGGTTTTGTAATTGTGGCTTCATAGAAGGAATTTGGTAGTGCTCTGTCTGTTTCTATTTTGTGGAGTTGTTTGGACAGTTTTGGTGTGAGGTCTTCAATGAAGGTATGTTAGAATTCTGCACAAAACTCATCTGATCCTGGGCTCTCTTTGTTGGGATACTTTTAATAACTGCTTCTATTTCTTTAGGAGTTATGGTTTATCTTTTTCCTGATTGAACTTTGCTATATGGTATTGTCTAGAATATTGTCCATTTCCTCCAGATTTTCCAGTTTTGTTGAATATAGGCTTTTGTAGTAGGATATGATGATTTTTTGAATTTCCTCAGGTTCTGTTGTTATGTCTCCCTTTTTATTTCTGATTTAGTTAATTTGGATACATTCTCTGTGCCCTCTAGTTAGTCTGGCTAAGTGTTTATTTGTCTTGTTGATTTCCTCAAAGAATCAGCTTCTGGTTTTGGTGATTCTTTGAATAGTCCTTTTTATTTTTAGTTGGTTGTTTTCAGCCCTGAGTTTACTTATTTTCTGCCTTATAAACTTCCTAGGTGCATTACCTTCTTTTTTTTCTAGAGCTTTTAGATGTGCTGTCAAGTTGCTGATGTAGGCTCTCTCCTGTTTCTTTTTGCAGGCAATCACACCTATGAGTTTTTCTCTTAGCACTGCTTTCATTTTGTCCTATAATTTTGGGTAAGTTTTATCCTGCTTTTCATTAAAATCTAAGAAGTCTTTAATTTTTTTCTTTATTTCTTCCTTGACCAAGTTGCCATCTAGTAGAGCGTTGTTCAACTTCCATGTATGTGTAGGCTTTCTGTCATTATTTGTGTTATTGAAAACCAGTCTTAGTCTGTGGTGATCTGTTAGGATGCATAGGATTATTTTTATTTTTCTGTATCACTTGAGGCCTGTTTTGTGACTGGTTACATGGTCAATTTTGGAGAAGGTAACATGAGGTGCCCAGAAGAAGGTTTATCCTTTTGTTTTAGGATGAAGTGTTCTATAAATATCTATTAAATCCATTTGGTTCATAACTTCTCTTAGTTTCTTTATATTCTGTTTAGTTTCAATTTCAACAATCTGTCCATTAGTGCAAGTGGGTTGATTAAATCTTCTACTATTCTTGTGTGAGGTGTAATGTGTGCTTTGAACTTTAGTAAGGTTTCTTTTATGAATGTAGTTGCTCTTGCATTTGAAGCATAGATACTTAGGATTGAGAATTCATCTTGGTGGATTTTTCCTTTGATGAATATGAAGTATTATTCCTTATCTTTTTTGATGATTTTTGGTTGAAAGTTGATTTTATTCTATATTAAAATGCTTGCTCCAGCTTGTTTCTTTGGACCCTTTGTTTAGAAAGTTATTTTGCAACCTTTTACTCTGAGGTAGTGTCTGTCTTTGTGTTTAAGATATGTTTCCTGTATGTAGCAAACAGCTGGGTCTTCTTTACCTATCCAATCTATTACTTTATGTCTTTGTACTCTGGAATTGAATCCATTGATGTTGAGAGATATTAAGAAATAGTAATTGCTGTTTGCTGTTATTTTCGTATTTAGAGGTGGAATTACGTTTGTGTGTCTCTCTTCTTTTGGTTTCATTGCAAGGAAATTACTTTCTTCCTTTTACTACAAGGTGTTTCCCTCCTTGTGTTGGGGTTTTCCATATATTATCCTTTGTTGGGCTGGATTTGTAGAAAGATCTTGTGTAAATTTGGTTTTGCATAGAATACCTTGGTTTCTCCATCTATGTTAATTGAGAGTTTTGCTGGGTATAGTAGCCTGGGCTGGCATTTGTGTTCTCTTAAGGTATGTATGACATCTCTCCAGGATCTTCTGGCATTCATAGTCTCTGGTGAGAAATCTGGTGTAATTCTTATAGTTCTGCCTTAATATGTTACTTGACCTTTTTCTCTTACTGCTTTTAATATTCTTTCTTTCTGTTGTGCATTTGGTGTTTTGATTATTATGTGACAAGAGGAATTTCTCTTCTGGTTCAATCCAATTGAAGTTCTGTTGGTTTCTTTCATATTTATGGGCATTTCTTTTTATGTTAGGGAAGTTTGCTTCTATAATTTTGTTGAAGATATTTACTGGCCTTTTAAATTGGTTGTCCTCATTCTCCTCTACACCTATTATCCTTAGGTTTGATCTTCTCATTGTTTTGATTTTCCTGAGTGTTTTGGGCTAGGAGCTGTTTGCATTTTACATTATCTTTGATAGTTGTGTCAATGTTTTCTATGGTATCTTCTGCCCCTGAGATTCTCTCTTTTATCTCTTGTATTCTGTTGGTGATTCTTGCATCTATGACCCCTGATCTCTTCCCTAGGTTTTCTGTCTCCAGGGTTGTCTTCCTTTGTGCTTTTTTATTGTTTCTTTTTCCATTTTTAAATCCTACACAGTTTTTTTCAATGCCTTCACCTGTTTTGTTGTGTTTTCCTGTAATTCTTTAAGGGATTTTTGTGTTTCTTCTTTAAGGGATCTACTTATTTAGTTGTGTTGTTCTATATTTCCTTAAGGGATTTATTTATGTCCTTTTTAAAGTTCTCCATCATCACCATAAAATGTGGTTTTACTTCCAAGTACTGGTTTTCTAGTGTGTTTGGATATCCAGTGAGAAGACTGGGCTCTGATGATGCTAAATTTTCTTGGTTTCTGTTGCTTAGATTTCTTTGCTTGCCTCTAGCCATCAGTTTGTCTCTGATATTAGCTTTTCTTACTGTTTCTGAAAGTGGCTTGGCCCTCCTTTATGCCTCTGTATTAGCACTCCTGTAGACCTGTTTTCCTGTTCTCTTTCAGCTGTTTCTGGGAACAGAGTGCTTTGCTCTCACGTGTGTAGATGCTCCTGGTGACTGTCTTTCAGCTCTTGGTGCATGCAGGAATCAGAAAGGTCCTAACCCTGACTGCTTCTAGGTCCCTGTGCCCAGGGGCAACAGATGGTACTAGGTGATTCTCTCTTGGGTTGGGAATGTGGGCAGAGGGTAGTTTCCTTAGATTTCTCAGGAGTGTCCGCATTTTTGAGTTTCCAACTCTCCTCCCAATAGGATTTGGCTGCAGGGAATTGTTTGACTGTTTTAGTTTAGTTCTGGGAGCAGACAAGAACCTCAGGTACCTGCTGCTGATTGCTTCTATGTTCCTGTGTTAGAGGCCACTATGCAGTTTCCTCTTGGCTCTGGGATGTGGGCATAGGTGGGCAGAAGTAGCATTCTGTCCTGAAGTCTCAGGATGGTCTGCACTTCTAGTTGTTCAGTTACCACCCCAACAGGATTTGGGAGGAGGCAGCTGTGTATGTACTTCTTAAAGTCCTCCATCATCATCATAAAATGTGACTTTAAATCCAAATCTTGCTTTTCTTGTGTGTTTGGATATCCAGCATTTGCTTTGGCGGGAAAACTGGGCTCTTACGATGCGAAGCAGTCTTGCTTTCTGTTGCTTAGTTTCCTGTGCTTGCCTCTCACCATCAGGTTGACTCTGGTGTTTGCCTGTTTTGCTGTCGCTGACATTGGCTTGAAACTCCAGTAGACATGTCTGTCAGCACTCCTGTAGACCTGTCTTCTTTCAGCTGGATCTGAGAACAGAGAGCTGCTCCTTGGTTTTTGTGACCTGAATCCTCTAGGTGGGTTGCTTGGCGCAGAAGTGTTGGTCTTACCTCTGCTCTCAGGTGTGTAGGTGATCTTGGTGACTGACTTTCAACTCTCAGCACAGGCAGAAACTGAAGGGTCCTGCACCTGACTGTTCTTATGTCACTCTGCCCAGAGGGCACAGATGACACTAGGCCATTTACTCTTGGGTCAGGAATGTGGGCAGAAAGTAGTTGTCTCCTCTGAGTTCTCGGCATTGTCCAGACTTTGAGGGTCCAGCTCCCTCCCCAATGGGATTTGGGTACAGGGAGCTGTGAGACCAGTTCCGTTCAGTTCAAGGCACAGGCACAGACCGTCAGGTTCCTTCTGCTGACTGCTCCTATATTTCTGAATCCAGAGGCCACTATGCAAGTTCCTCTTGGGCCAGGAATGTGAGCAGAAGTGGGTAGAAGTGGCAATCTCCCCCGAGGTCTCAGGATTTTCCACACTTCTGGGAGTTCAGCTCTCTCCCCAAGGGATTGGGTGTAGGGACTAGAATAGTGTATTTCTTAGTTGTGCTTTTATCATGTATTTTATTCTACCTCCTAGGCTATATTAAGTCACCTTTAAGTTTCTTGATTCAATTGTTTGGTTACATAATCTATAAATTTATAGCATTCTACATTATTTCCTTCACATAAATGCAGCAAAGTGCAGGTTTTAAGAAAGATAAAATATTTAAAATAGTATAAAATTTATAAATATGTTAAATTTGACTCAATTAAGATTGGATATTGTTTTTGTTAGATTAACATATATCATGAAACAATATTTAATAAAAAATTAAAAGACACAACTAGGGTCCTCTGCTTTACTAATTGAACTATCACTTATTCTAGCAATGGTGGATATTAAGCCTGAAATTGGGCATCTTCTATAACCAGGCATTTCTCCTAACAGTAGGGCTTGGACATCATTTCAGCTACAAAACTTTTGACCTATAATCTGTCTTGTCTGCAAGAAGTGCTGAAGTAAATGTGTCAGAGAACTCTTGGAAATTTTCAATCAATGATATTTGAGGCTCATGAGATAGAGCCTGCACTTGGCACTATGGTACCCAGGAACTTGGTACCCAAGAACCAGAGGCCGGACAGCCCAGAGTCCTTGTATATAACATAGTACTACTGAGAAGGAAGTCAATGTAATGGTTCCTAATGATGTTCTGCAATATTCATAGGATGGTGCCTAGCCCAATTCTCATTAGTGGCCCATCACACAGCAACAATTGAAGCAGATACAGAAAGTCATAGCCAAATACAATGCAGAACAAGGGGAATACCACAGAAGATGTGAAGGAAGGGTTTCCTGAGTCAGGTTTCAAGGATACCATGAGAACATATCTCACAGACTTAAATAAGCAGGATTCATAGAGGCTCACAGAGACTGAAGTAACAAACACAGATCTTGTACATGTCCGAGCTATGTCCTCTGCATATACCTTATGGTTGTGTAGTTCCGTGTTTTTTGTGGGACTCCCAAGAATGGGAGTAGGGAGTGTCTCTGCCTTTTTTGGCTGGACTTGGGACCCCCTTCTTTCTTGTGGACTGCCTAGTCCAGACTTGATATAAAGGTTTGTGTATTGTTGTGCAAAGTTCAGCAGATATACCTGGGACTCTTGCTCTTTTACAAAATGTAAACAGAGAACAGGGAGATTTGGGAAAAAGGGGAAGTGGGCGAGGGTCTGGGAAGAAGGATGCAGGGAAAACTGCAGTGAGCATGTAATGTTTGAGGCTAAAATAAATTAAACAATTAAAATAAGATATAATTCTAGTACATGGATTTCAAATATATCAATATATAATAAAAATTAAATATCATACTACTTAAATTCAAATAAGACAAAGAATATATTACCTAATATAAGTTAAAAATCATCTTACTACCCATTATTCATAATGGAGTACTTGTCTAATCAAATCAGATTTTTGTGATCAATATATTAAGTTGAAGTGAAATAGGATAAACCTTTGTGCATGTACAAAAGATATTATTTATTATATTTTTTCTTTATACTCTACTTTTACATTAAACAGGGATTATCTTATATTACAACATGTACATGTATATATACATATAATACATATATATGTATATACATATATATATAATCTACAGGAATTTATTTTCTTTATAATTTTTAAATTATATGGAGATCATCTTTGTAACATTTTTCCACTGTTGGACATCCACTTGATTTATTTTCTGAGGTTTATGTGAAACCTCATTTTTCTATTATAATTTATTATTAGTTCTACAAATGACGTTGAAATTAATTATACTTTATCTTTCACAAATAACAATGTCTTTATTATTTTACGTTCATATGGTATTTCAAGCCTTCAAATTAGTTTCAAAGAAAAATTCTCTTAAGTTGGTTTTCAATTGATTTAATATGCAAACATGCTTTTTCCTGAAATATATTCAGAAGATGGAGAAAATTAGTGCATTTCAGTCTCAAAATTTGGTATTTAAAAACCTTTAACTTGATAAACAGTACAATTGGTGGCAATTCTTTTTATGAATTAAGACAATATTCAGTATAATGAAACACCCTATGAGATTGTTTTTGACACTTTAATAATTGTTTTTCTCTTTTCATCATTTAAAATCCTTTATTATTTTCTATTTCCATCACTACTAATTTTACTCTTTAATCTCACCTCATTATCTTGTCATTTAATAGTTTTCATTTTCCTTCTTATCCCAAGATATTTCTTGTCCTTAATATTCACATATTTGAACATTTCCCTTAGTTTAAAATGTTTTGTCTACTGACTCTCTTTATAACAACATATTATGCCACATTTTATTAATATTTACTAATATAAAGTTATAGTCATCCCTAAGTCTGTGATATAATGTGCTCCTCTTAGAATATGCAATAGATCATTTTTGAAATATATTAAGCTTATTTATGTCTAGGAAGAAATGTTTTGATGATTTTTCTTTATTTAAATTATACTGTGGAATGTTACATGATTATCCTTTACTTTATAGCAAATATTCACTCACTCTAAGAAAGTAAAAATCTCACTTGTCTTTCTGGGTTACCTCACCCAGGATAATTTTTATAGTTTCATCTATCTGGGAGAAATATTCTGATGCCATTTAAAAAAGTTGAGTAATGCAATTTTACTTGATTCTGTTATTTGTTTCTCAAAACCTTAAGGAATGTTCTGACGTATACTGTGAGGAGGCCATTTTGCATCATCATCCATGAATATAAAATTTCATGGGCTTCTGTGGCAAGGATTGCTGAATAGAATCACACAAATCTGTTGTAAAACATATCTTTGATCTTTTAAGTGATTTGCTAATATCAGGTCCTGATTTGTTTATGCATGCATGTATGTTTTCATGCATGTATGTGTGCATGTATGTATGTATAGATGTAAGTATAGATGGATGGATAGATGTATGTATAGATGGATGGATAAATGGATGGATGTATTCCTCCATTCATTTAGGATTTTACTCTATCTTCAACTCTTCTCAAAGCTGCCAGCTACATTTCTTGATAACTGCTTATCTAATACAAAAATAAAGCCATCATCTTTTGTAAGTGCCTGCTTCTTGACAATCAGAGGCACATTTTAGGATGAATTATTCAATCTGTGATCATTTTTAGAGGCAGTGAAAATTTCTTCCACTACAGTTGTATCCAAAGAATTTTATTCTATTGTTTTTTAAAAGTCTATGCTAGTCACATTGCAATGCCTTTTTCCTAATATTTAGTGGAATTTAATCTTATAGTCAATTCTTTAATTTTTATTCCTAAGATAAATGTTTTTTTTCTAAGTCCAGAGGAAGCCACACATATTCCTGTATTTGTCATTTTTCTCATTATGTTGGAAACTCACAGAGTGAGAATTAAAAGTCCTAGTAGAAGTACACTGAAAGATTTGTCATAGCAGGGGTGAGTAAATTGTGTAATACTTTCTATATTCCCATTCCACATGTCTGAAATAATCATGCAGTGTTGGGGTTATTGAGTTTGAAAAGTATGGTTAAAGAATGAGGGAGCATGTAAGAATAGCCGTGATTGTAGTATTAGAAAGCAAGGATCAGTCCATCCCTGACAGCATCACTGATTGTCAAAAGCACTAATGAAAACTTAACCCAGTAATGAAAATTTGCATAACTATACAAGGAGATCTGTTGATATCATCTGCACTGTTGTTAAGAAATGATGGTTTATGATTAAAGACAACAGCATGAAAGGTAGAAGGAACCATTTTATTATTTAACTTTGCAGTAATCATGACAAGTTTCTGAGGGAAATGATTTAAAGAAGGATTTCAATGCATGGATATAGGGATTTCACTCTAACAAGGATAGATAAGAATAGAGGATAGGTCATCTCAGTCCTCAGTAGGAAAGCATGAAATTCCAGCTCTTCCCAACTTGCTGTGTCAAGAAGCTGTGGTCTCATAAACGATGGTGTGCATAAACTTCAAAGCCCATTGCTCATGAACCATCATGTCCTCCTTTTCCTTAAAGTCACAGTCTTATAAGAAATGCCACAGTGGGGACCACGTGTTCAAGCACACAAGCCTGTGAGGAATATTTCACATCCAAATCCCCAGCCAAGGGAGACAGAACAAAAGAATAAATACTACAGTGCACATTAAAATGCATGCTTAGACTTTAAAGAGAAAATAACATTATTAAAACCATAAATCAAAACAAGAAAATGCAAATAAATGAAAACATTTTGAAAAGTACATGAACTAAACTCTACTATGCTTCTAGTAGCATCTCCAGAGTCTTAGAGAGATCCTACAAATGACAATGTGGAATGATAGAAAAAGTTACAGTGGCAAAGATAAGGAATATAAAACAAAAATTCTTTAGTTATAAAAAGAATCTTCTAAAATATACAAAGATTGAGTCAAGTTATGGCTTTCTTAAAAATTAATTAGTTTGAAGAAACTTTAATTTGACATATCACCCTTAATACAAGGCAAATGACACTGGGGAAATACAAATGCAAATGAATGTTATGTACTTTGTGATATAAGTAATAAAATGGGTAACTAGGACTTTTAAGTTTATTAAAATTAATGTGGAGTGGAAAAGAATTCCTCTGTTATGTTAAAGGCATATTCATTAGCTTATGCAAAATTCAATTTTTTAAACATTGTAAATACTATTATATCATGATGAAACAATAAATTTAAAAGACAAAAACCATAGATGTCATCTGATTCTGATGTTTCTCTGCTTTTTTTTCTTTTTTAGATAGTCTGTCCATTGAGGAAATGGGGTTATTGGAATAATCTTCTACTAATGTGTTGATGTAAATCTGGGTTTTTAAATCAGCAGTATATTGATGAAAGTCAAAGGAAATAGTTGGGTACAAAGTACATTAATATATATGGTCAGCATGGCTTCTTGATTACCTGTTCCTTGATTGGAGTGCAGTTTCCTCTTTCTTTTGGTATTTTGCAGCATCCCTTCATTTGTGTTATTCATATTAAATTAAGGAGTGACTTCTTTCTGAACTCTTTCATTGAATTTTGGAAAGAATGGATAAGTATAGAATTATTGTTAAAAGTCATTCAGGGAATAACATTTTAATAGGAAAAAAGATACTAGTTCTGGTTTATTTCACAAGTATCAGACTAGGAAAGAGAAAACAATATCATAGGGCTAGAGAACTAAGTGGCCACACAAAGACTTGGACTGATATTGTTAAAAATATATACTTTTGACAGACATGTGCTTGGTGTCAGAGGCTGATAACAAAGGAGCTTTCATATTGCATAGTACAAAGAAAGGGTCACCTGTCATATTTAACAAAATATATGCATACTCAAAAACCAATAAAATTATTTTGATTGTGTTCCATTATTCAGAAAATCCACTGTGCTGACTAGAGGATAAAGGTGTGACCTTTATATTTTTAACAGTGCAGAAAGGATGAGAAAAGAAAAAAAAATATCCTCAATCACGTGATTAGCTTGTTTTGGGAGTCGTTGGGCTTTCTTTTCTGGCAGTAACAGTGCCCTCTCAGTGGTGAGTTAGAGCTCTTCTGCCTCTCTTGGAATCATTAGAACTCATTTCAATTACACTCATTATTTCTTCTTCAGCTAATGCGAAGGCCATGTCTGATGCAAAGCAATACTCAGGGGGAAAATCAGTCTTCCTAATGGTGAGGTGCCTGGGCAACTTCAGTTGGCATTACAGGTAATTTAGCATAAACATAGGTGTTCTCATTAAAAGTCACTTCCTGAGAGCACAATGACTCACCAGAGAAATAAGTGTTATTTATCAATCTGAAACTTCTTCAGGCTACTTTCTATATGCTGCTTGTAAGACTGCACACTTATCTCTCCTAAAACAGAATAGTTATATAAAAAATGCAGTAATTGGTATGCCTTTCTCCCACTAGAATATTATATAATCTCACATGGCAAAGAAGCTAGACATACATGTTAGCCTCATTATCCTGAGATATGTATGAATATTTCTGAAAAGAATTCATTTGTAACTCATATTCGTCTACTTTTCCAAGTGTTCTAAATAAGGTGACGTCATGGGTTTGGAAAACTTAATAACCTGAGTCATTGACTTGATGGTTTCTATTAAATTACATGGTTGGGTGTAATTAACTTTCTAAAAATATTATTCTAGTACTTAGAATAAGGTGAAAATACTGGATAATAACTAGTTAAATGAAAATATCTGCAAGTGGAATGACCTGAAAAACATATCCAAGTAACATACTATAAACTTAACAGGTCATATTTTAATATATATATATATATATATGCAATAGCAATTAATAAGAAAGAGGCTATGAGTTTAATGGACAGAATATTTGAGATAGTTTGAAAGAAGAAATGGAAGGGCAAAATGTAATCAAATCACAGTCTCAAAAGTTAACAAATGATATTATATAATTTTTATCACTTCCATTTTTTTCTCTAATTCCTCATGTGGGTTCACCTGAATTCCTCTCAAATGGTGAACTCTTTTTCTCCCATTACAATGATGATTTATGAATTTATAAATATGTGTATACATCCTGCTGAGTATGTTTAGTGTTTTTTATATGAATAAGATTTCAAGGCTGACCACTTAGCATCAGATGACCATTTAGGGGGCTCATTCCCAGGAATGAGAACTCTTACTCTCAACAGTACAGTACAGTACAGGCTTTATTTAGTTTTTCGTCTAGTCATAGGGTTTTCACCCTGGATGATGACATGTTTACTGATACTGTCATTGCTAAAGTCAGCCACATTGCTGAAGCTTCATAGATTCACCTTGACAGTTATTCTTAGGAGACACGGTCTCACAGATGTTGTTCGATCTTCTGTCTTAGGAATGGGTAAGCAGACCAAATGCTCTTAAGCACTTACCATTTCTGAAGACACCATTACTTAGTTAAATAAGTAATTAATGACAATGCTTTTCACATTTTATACAATTACAAAATACCACACACAACTGTGTGTTCACATATAACCTCATGTACTCAAAAATGTAGGGGTAAATATTCTGTATAATATTTGCATATCTATGTTTTTATATTTGTATGTATATTTTTCTAGGTGTCAGAAAATAGTCTAAAAAGTGGAAACATGTGAAAAGAATTCTGAGAGTTTGTGAAAAAATCCAAGAAAACAAGACAAATATCTTGTGATCTCAGTTTCTTGAAAACAGAATAATTCTTTTTTTTTTTTTTTTTTTTGGTAAGAGTCGTTTTATTGCTGTGTTCTTTTAGTACAAGAGTAGTATTTGGTTTTCCACCAGGTCTGCAGCCTATCTAGCCTCACGTTCTCGGTCACCTGAGCAGTGTCAGGTTCCATCTCATGGAATGGACATAAATTCAATCATTTATTGGTTGGTTACTCTCACAAGCTATGTGCCCTATCCTATGCTCTAATGCTGCTTGCAGGCAGGTTACCATTGCAGGTATGGGGTTTGTAGCCGACTTGGTATTTATCTTTCTCCTTCAGTAGCAAGCAGAGTATCTTTTTTTTTTATTAACTTGAGTATTTCTTATATACATTTCGAGTGTTATCCCCTTTCCCGGTTTCCGGGCAAACATCCCCCTCCCCCCTCCCCTTCCTTATGGGTGCTCCCCTCCCAACCCTCCCCCCATTGCCACTCTCCCCCCATAGACTAGTTCACTGGGGGTTCAGTCTTAGCAGGACCCAGGGCTTCCCCTTCCACTGGTGCTCTTACTAGGATATTCATTGCTACCTATGGGGTCAGAGTCCAGGGTCAGTCCATGTATAGTCTTTAGGTAGTGGCTTAGTCCCTGGAAGCTCTGGTTGCTTGGCATTGTTGTACTTTTGGGGTCTCTAGCCCCTTCAAGCTCTTCCAGTTCTTTCTCTGATTCCTTCAATAGGGGACCTATTCTCAGTTCAGTGGTTTGCTGCTGGCATTCGCCTCTGTATTTGCTGTATTCTGGCTGTGTCTCTCAGGAGAGATCTACATCCGGCTCCTGTCGGTCTGCACTTCTTTGCTTCATCCATCTTGTCTAATTGGGTGGCTGTATATGTATGGGCCACATGTGGGGCAGGCTCTGAATGGGTGTTCCTTCAGTCTCTGTTTTAATCTTTGCCTCTCCCTTCCCTGCCAAGGGTATTCTTTTTCCTCATTTAAGAAGGAGTGAAGCATTCACATTTTGATCATCCCTCTTGAGTTTCGTTTGTTCTAGGGATCTAGGGTAATTCAAGCATTTGGGCTAATAGCCACTTATCAATGAGTGCATACCATGTATGTCTTTCTGTGATTGGGTTAGCTCACTCAGGATGATATTTTCCAGTTCCAACCATTTGCCTACGAATTTCATAAACTCGTTGTTTTTGATAGCTGAGTAATATTCCATTGTGTAGATGTACCACATTTTCTGTATCCATTCCTCTGTTGAAGGGCATCTGGGTTCTTTCCAGCTTCTGGCTATTATAAATAAGGCTGCGATGAACATAGTGGAGCACGTGTCACTTTTATATGTTGAGGCATCTTTTGGGTATATGCCCAAGAGCGGTATAGCTGGATCCTCAGGCAGTTCAATGTCCAATTTTCTGAGGAACCTCCAGACTGATTTCCAGAATGGTTTTACCAGTCTGCAATCCCACCAGAATGGAGGAGTGTTCCTCTTTCTCCACATCTTCGCCAGCATCTGCTGTCACCTGAGTTTTTGATCTTAGCCATTCTCACTGGTGTGAGGTGAAATCTCAGGGTTGTTTTGATTTGCATTTCCCTTATGACTAAAGATGTTGAACATTTCTTTAGGTGTTTCTCAGCCATTCGGCATTCCTCAGCTGTGAATTCTTTGTTTAGCTCTGAACCCCATTTTTTAATAGGGTTATTTGTTTCCCTGTGGTCTAACTTCTTGAGTTCTTTGTATATTTTGGATATAAGGCCTCTATCTGTTGTAGGATTGGTAAAGATCTTTTCCCAATCTGTTGGTTGCCGTTTTGTCCTAACCACAGTGTCCTTTGCCTTACAGAAGCTTTGCAGTTTTATGAGATCCCATTTGTCGATTCTTGATCTTAGAGCATAAGCCATTGGTGTTTTGTTCAGGAAATTTTTTCCAGTGCCCATGTGTTCCAGATGCTTCCCTAGTTTTTCTTCTATTAGTTTGAGTGTGTCTGGTTTGATGTGGAGGTCCTTGATCCACTTGGACTTAAGCTTTGTACAGGGTGATAAGCATGGATCGATCTGCATTCTTCTACATGTTGCCCTCCAGTTGAACCAGCACCATTTGCTGAAAATGCTATCTTTTTTCCATTGGATGGTTTTGGCTCCTTTGTCAAAAATCAAGTGACCATAGGTGTGTGGGTTCATTTCTGGGTCTTCAGTTCTATTCCATTGCTCTATCTGTCTCTCTCTGAACCAATACCATGCAGTTTTTATCACTATTGCTCTGTAATACTGCTTGAGTTCAGGGATAGTGATTCCCCCTGAAGTCCTTTTATTGTTGAGGATAGCTTTAGCTATCCTGGGTTTTTTGTTATTCCAGATGAATTTGCAAATTGTTCTGTCTAACTCTTTGAAGAATTGGATTGGTATTTTGATGGGGATTGCATTGAATCTGTAGATTGCTTTTGGTAAAATGGCCATTTTTACTATATTAATCCTGCCAATCCATGAGCATGGGAGATCTTTCCATCTTCTGAGGTCTTCTTCAATTTCTTTCCTCAGTGTCTTGAAGTTCTTATTGTACAGATCTTTTACTTGCTTGGTTAAAGTCACACCGAGGTACTTTATATTATTTGGGTCTATTATGAAGGGTGTCGTTTCCCTAATATCTTTCTCGGCTTGTTTCTCTTTTGTATAGAGGAAGGCAACTGATTTATTTGAGTTAATTTTATACCCAGCCGCTTTGCTGAAGTTGTTTATCAGCTTTAGTAGTTCTCTGGTGGAACTTTTGGGATCACTTAAATATACTATCATGTCATCTGCAAATAGTGATATTTTGACCTCTTCTTTTCCGATCTGTATCCCTTTGATATCCTTTTGTTGTCTGATTGCTCTGGCTAGAACTTCAAGAACTATATTGAATAAGTAGGGAGAGAGTGGGCAGACTTGTCAAGTCCCTGATTTTAGTGGGATTGCGTCAAGTTTCTCTCCATTTAGTTTAATGTTAGCAACTGGTTTGCTGTATATGGCTTTTACTATGTTTAGGTATGGGCCTTGAATTCCTATTCTTTCCAGGACTTTTATCATGAAGGGGTGTTGAATTTTGTCAAATGCTTTCTCAGCATCTAATGAAATGATCATGTGGTTCTGTTCTTTCATTTTGTTTATATAATGGATCACGTTGATGGTTTTCCGCATATTAAACCATCCCTGCATGCCTGGGATGAAGCCTACTTGATCATGGTGGATGATTGTTTTGATGTGCTCTTGAATTTGGTTTGCCAGAATTTTATTGAGTATTTTTGCGTCGATATTCATAAGGGAAATTGGTCTGAAGTTCTCTTTCTTTGTTGTGTCTTTGTGTGGTTTAGGTATAAGAGTAATTGTGGCTTCGTAGAAGGAATTCGGTAGGGCTCCATCTGTTTCAATTTTGTGGAATAGTTTGGATAATATTGGTATGAGGTCTTCTATGAAGGTTTGATAGAATTCTGCACTAAACCCGTCTGGACCTGGGCTCTTTTTGGTTGGGAGACCTTTAATGACTGCTTCTATTTCCTTAGGAGTTATGGGGTTGTTTAACTGGTTTATCTGTTCCTGATTTAACTTCGATACCTGGTATCTGTCTAGGAAATTGTCCATTTCCTGAAGATTTTCAAATTTTGTTGAATATAGGTTTTTATAGTAAGATCTGATGATTTTTTGAATTTCCTCCGAATCTGTAGTTATGTCTCCCTTTTCATTTCTGATTTTGTTAATTTGGACGCACTCTCTGTGTCCTCTCGTTAGTCTGGCTAAGGATTTATCTATCTTGTTGATTTTCTCAAAGAACCAACTTTTGGTTCTGTTGATTCTTTCTATGGTCCTTTTTGTTTCTACTTGGTTGATTTCAGCTCTGAGTTTGATTATTTCCTGCCTTCTGCTCCTCCTGGGTGTATTTGCTTCTTTTTGTTCTAGAGCTTTTAGGTGTGCTGTCAAGCTGCTGACATATGCTCTCTCCTGTTTCTTTCTGCAGGCACTCAGCGCTATGAGTTTTCCTCTTAGCACAGCTTTCATTGTGTCCCATAAGTTTGAGTATGTTGTATCTTCATTTTCATTAAATTCTAAAAAGTTTTTAATTTCTTTCTTTATTTCTTCCTTGACCAGGTTATCATTGAGTAGAGCATTGTTCAATTTCCACGTATATGTGGGCATTCTTCCCTTATTGTTATTGAAGACCAGTTTTAGGCCGTGGTGGTCCGATAGCACGCATGGGATTATTTCTATCTTTCTGTACCTGTTGAGGCCCGTTTTTTGACCAATTATATGGTCAATTTTGGAGAAAGTACCATGAGGAGCTGAGAAGAAGGTATATCCTTTTGCTTTAGGATAGAATGTTCTATAAATATCCGTTAAGTCCATTTGGCTCATGACTTCTCTTAGTCTGTCGACATCACTGTTTAATTTCTGTTTCCATGATCTGTCCATTGATGAGAGTGGGGTGTTGAAATCTCCCACTATTATTGTGTGAGGTGCAATGTGTGTTTTGAGCTTTAGTAAGGTTTCTTTTACGTATGTAGGTGCCCTTGTATTTGGGGCATAGATATTTAGGATTGAGAGTTCATCTTGGTGGATTTTTCCTTTGATGAATATGAAGTGTCCTTCCTTATCTTTTTTGATGACTTTTAGTTGGAAATTGATTTCATTTGATATTAGAATGGCTACTCCAGCTTGCTTCTTCTGACCATTTGCTTGGAAAGTTGTTTTCCAGCCTTTCACTCTGAGGTAGTGTCTGTCTTTGTCTCTGAGGTGTGTTTCCTGTAGGCAGCAGAATGCAGGGTCCTCGTTGCATATCCAGTTTGTTAATCTATGTCTTTTTATTGGGGAGTTGAGGCCATTACTATTGAGAGATATTAAGGAATAGTGATTATTGTTTCCCTTTATATTCATATTTGGATGTGAGGTTATGTTTGTGTGCTTTCATTCTCTTTGTTTTGTTGCCAAGACGATTAGTTTCTTGCTTCTTCTAGGGTATAGCTTGCCTCCTTATGTTGGGCTTTACCATTTATTATCCTTTGTAGTGCTGGATTTGTGGAAAGATATTGTGTAAATTTGGTTTTGTCATGGAATATCTTGGTTTCTCCATCAATGTTAATTGAGAGTTTTGCTGGATACAGTAACCTGGGCTGGCATTTGTGTTCTCTTAGGGTCTGTATGACATCAGTCCAGGATCTTCTGGCCTTCATAGTTTCTGGCGAGAAGTCTGGTGTGATTCTGATAGGTCTCCCTTTATATGTTACTTGACCTTTTTCCCTTACTGCTTTTAATATTCTTTCTTTATTTTGTGCGTTTGGTGTTTTGACAATTATGTGACAGGAGGTGTTTCTTTTCTGGTCCAATCTATTTGGAGTTCTGTAGGCTTCTTGTATGTCTATGGGTATCTCTTTTTTTAGGTTAGGGAAGTTTTCTTCTATGATTTTGTTGAAGTTATTTACTGGTCCTTTGAGCTGGGAGTCTTCACTCTCTTCTATACCTATTATCCTTAGGTTTGATCTTCTCATTGAGTCCTGGATTTCCTGTATGTTTTGGACCAGTAGCTTTTTCCGCTTTACATTATCTTTGACAGTTGAGTCAATGATTTCTATGGAATCTTCTGCTCCTGAGATTCTCTCTTCCATCTCTTGTCTTCTGTTGGTGAAGCTTGTATCTACAGCTCCTTGTCTCTTCTTTTGGTTCTCTATATCCAGGGTTGTTTCCATGTGTTCTTTCTTGATTGCTTCTATTTCCATTTTTAATTCCTTCAACTGTTTGGTTGTGTTTTCCTGGAATTCTTTCAGGGATTTTTGTGTCTCCTCTCTATGGGCTTCTTCTTGTTTATTTATGTTTTCCTGGAATTCTTTCAGGGATTTTTGCGATTCTTTCAGGCATTTTTGCGATTCCTCTCTGTAGGCTTCTACTTGTTCTCTAAGGGAGTTCTTCATGTCTTTCTTGAAGTCCTCCAGCATCATGATCACGTATGATTTTGAAACTAGATCTTGCTTTTCTGGTGTGTTTGGATATTCCGTGTTTGCTTTGGTGGGAGAATTGGGCTCCGATGATGCCATGTAGTCTTGGTTTCTGTTGCTTGTGTTCCTGCGCTTGCCTCTCGCCATCAGATTATCTCTAGTGTTACTTTTTTCTGCTATTTCTGACAGTGGCTAGACTGTCCTATAAGCCTGTGTGTCAGGAGTGCTATAGACCTGTTTTCCTCTCTTTCAGTCAGTTATGGGGACAGAGTGTTCTGTTTTCGGGCGTGTAGTTTTTCCTCTCTACAGGTCTTCAGCTGTTCCTGTGGGCCTGTGTCTTGAGTTCACCAGGCAGCTTTCTTGCAGCAGAAAATTTGGTCTTACCTGTGGTCCCGAGGCTCAAGTTCACTCGTGGGGTGCTGCCCACGGGCTCTCTGCAGCGGCAGCAACCAGGAAGACCTGTGCCGCCCCTTCCGGGAGCTTCAGTGCACCAGGGTTCCAGATGGTCTTTGGCTTTTTCCTCTGGCGTCCGAGATGTGTGTGCAGGGAGCAGTCTCTTCTGGTTTCCCAGGCTTGTCTGCCTCTCTGAAGGTTTAGCTCTCCCTCCCACGGGATTTGGGTGCAGAGAACTGTTTATCCGGTCTGTTTCTTTCAGGTTCCAGGGGTGTCTCAGGCAGGGGTCCTGCCGCTCCTGGGCCCTCCCCCACGGGAGCCCAGAGGCCTTATACAGTTTCCTCTTGGGCCAGGGATGTGGGCAGGGGTGAGCAGTGTTGGTGGTCTCTTCCGCTCTGCAGCCTCAGGAGTGCCCACCTGACCAGGCGGTTGGGTCTCTCTCTCACCGGGTCTGGGAGCAGAGAGCTGCTGCGGGCCGGGATCCGCGGGTGTGGGACTTCCGGTAAACACAGAAAGTGCCCGGTCCTAGAGAAGTTCTGCTTCCGTGTGTCCCAAGCTCACCAGGCAGCTTTCTTGCAGCAGAAAATTTGGTCTTACCTGTGGTCCCGAGGCTCAGGTTCGCTCGTGGGGTGCTGCCCAGGGGCTCTCTTCTAGAAAACATTCTTACAAAAAACTCAA
The DNA here is from genome assembly GCF_021556685.1 of Rattus norvegicus. NCBI lineage: Eukaryota > Metazoa > Chordata > Mammalia > Rodentia > Muridae > Rattus > Rattus norvegicus. The sequence goes on along the minus strand of NC_141551.1, from coordinate 9,624,525 downwards.
CTAAAAATAATCGTGATTGTTGTGCCTATTGAAGCATTGAGAGTTCTAGCCATATCCTTCAAATGATTAAGCAATGATATAAAGCAAATTTATTTTGTTAAAAAATACATTAAATGTTTTTTCTTAACTGTGTATTTATCTCATGAAAGACAGTAGGAAAGGTAATTATAACATGCAAATTAGTTTCTATTTGCCTGCATATAAAATATTTTTTAATATTCATTATCTTAAGTTGATACCTATGCATATAGCTTTTTCTAGGCATGCTACTTGACAGGGATTTTAGTTCATCTTAGGTTGCTATTACAAACTGTTACAGACTAGATAATTTATAACAAAAACAACAAAAATAATAACAAAAATTTTATTTAGACAGTTCAAAGACTGGGTAATCTACAGCTTAAGAAGTCATCTAGTGAAGATTCTTCTTATATCAGTATTTGACACAAGAAAATGCAACTATCTTACATGCACACAGGAGACACATACACAGAGTGAGAAAGAAAGAGAGCTTTGCTTCCAACAACAAATTTACCTACCAATAATAAAACCACTTGTTATAATTATGTTATCTTCTTCTGGATGTCAAGTCCTCCTGACCTGATGGAATAGTAACTTCTAAAAGATGTTCTTCAGAATTACCATCTTAGAGACAGTTAAATATGAATTTGAGTTTTAGAGGGAAATTTATAGTCGTAATACTGAAGCTATACACAGTAAATTTGTCCAATGCATTATTCTTTTGTGTGTTTTTATATAGAGTCTTTTTTTTAGGCCAAGTTAAAAAATCAGTGGTCTCCATCTCTGCCCCAGAACAAATTTTAGGGGCAGTAGATACCATAGAAAACATTGACACAACAGTCAAAGAAAATGCAGAATGCAAAAAGCTTCTAAGCTCAAACATCATGTAAATCCAGGACACAATGAGAGGACCAAGCCTAAGGATAATAAGTGTAAAAGAGAGAGAAGATTCCCAACTTAAAGCGCCAGTAAACACCTTTAATACAATTATAGAAGAAAACTACTCAAACCTAAAGAAAGAGATGCCCATGAACATATAAGAAGCTTAAGGACGTCCAAATAGATTGGATGAGAGAAGAAATTGTATTCTTACATAATAATCAAAACACCAAATGCACAAAACAAAGAAAGAATATTAAAAGCTGGAAGGGAATATAAGATCAAGTAACATATAAATGTAGACTTATCAGGATTATACCAGACTTCTCACCAGAGATTATAAAAGCAAGAAGATCCTGGGCAGATGTCATACAGATCTAAACAAATCCCAGCTCAGGCTACTATACCCATGAAAGCTCTCAATTGCCATAGATGGAAAAAGCAAGATATTTTATGACAAAACACAATTTACACAATAATGTTTCACAAATCCAGCATGAAAAGAAATAAAAAATAAAAATAAATCACCAACACCAACATAATTGGAGAACTACACCATAGAAAAAGAAAGAAAGTAATTTTCTTTGGTACAAACATGAAGAAGATAGCCACACAAACATAGTTCCAACTCTAACAACAAAATAACAGGAAGCCCCAATCACTTTTCCGAAATATCTATTAACATTAATGGATTCAATTCCCTAATTAAAAGGCATAGACATAAGAGACTGGATATTTAAATAGGATCCATCGTTTTGTGCCATACTGGAAATGCACCTCAGTTACAAAGACAGATGATACCTCAGAAAAATGGCTGGAAAAATTCTAAGCAAATGGTCCTAAGTAACAAGGAGGAGTGGCCATTCTAATATTGAATAAAAAATATTTTCAACAAAACATTATCAAATAAAGATAGGGAAGGACACTTTATGCTCATCAAAGGAAGACAATATAACAAGATAAACTCTTAATTCTGAACATGTATGATCTAAGCACAAGGGCACCCACATTCATAAAACACATTTTACTAACCCTCGAAGCAGACATTGCACCCTACAGAATAACAAGATGAAACTTCAACACTGCACTTTCATCAATGGGCAGATCGTGGAAACAGAAATTAAACAGAGAAACAGTGAAACTAACAGAAGTTATGAACCAAATGGATTTAACAGATATCTTAAGAGCATTTCATCCTAAGAAAAAAGAATATACCTACTTCTCCGCACCTCACAGTAACTTCTCCAAAATGGACCATATAATGTGTCACAAATTAACAGTCAACCAATACAAGAATATTGAAATAATCCCATGCATACGATCAGATCAACATTTGCCTCAGGCTGGTCTTCAGTAGCAACAACAATAAAAAAAGCTCACATACACATGGACACTGAACAACTGTACTGAATGATAACTCAGTCAACAAAGAAAGAAAGAAAGAAGGAAGGAAGGAAGGAAGGAAGGAAGGAAAGAAAGAAAGAAAGAAAGAAAGAAAGAAAGAAAGAAGGCAAGCAAGCAAGCAATTGAAGATTTTTTTGGAATTTACTGTAAATGAATGCACAACATGGCAAAAACATATTGTACACAACAAAACAGTGCTAATTGGAAAACTCATAGCTCTGAGTGCCTCCAAAAAGAAATTGGAGAGAGCAAGTACTAGTACCTTGACAGCACACCTGAAAACTCTGGAACAAAAAGAAGCAAATACCAGAGAGGAGTAGATTGCAGGAAATAATCAAACTAAGTGCTGAAATCAACCAAGTAGAACTATACAAAGAATCAACAAATCCAGGAGGTGGTTCTTAGAGAAAATGAACAAGATAGATAAATCCTAGTTCAGACTAACCTCAGAGAAAAGAGAAAGTATCCAAATTAAGAAACTCGGAAATGAAAAGAAAGACATAACAACAGAATATAGGAAATCCAAAAAAATTATCATGTTCTACAAAAGACTATACACGACAAAACTGGAAAATTTAGATGAAATGCACAATTTTCTAGAAGGATACCAGGTAATGAAGTTAAAACAGGATTAAATACACCTTCTAAACAATCCCTTAAATCCTAAACACATAGAAAGAGTCATTTAAAGAATCCCAACCAAAAATGACCCAGGACCCGATGAGATTAGTGCAGAATTCTATCAGAGCTTCAAAGAAGATCTACAACCAAGACTATTCAAACTATTCCAAAAAATAGAAACAAAAGGAACACTGTGCAATTCATTCTATGAAGCCTCAGTTATGTATATTTCTAAACCACACAAAGACCCAAGAAAGAAAGAGAACTTCAGATCAATTTCCCTTATAATATTGGTGAAAAATAATCAATAAAATTTTTGCAAACTGAATCCAAGATCCCATTGAAATATCATTCACCATGATCAAGTAGGGTTGCAGGGATTGTTCAATATATGGAAATGAATCAACATGATCCACTGTATAAAAAACCCAAAGGAAAAAACCACCATGAGCATCTCAGTTGCTGAGAAAGCATTTGACAAAATTCAACACCCCATCATGATAAAAGTCTTTGAAAGGTCAGGAATTCAAGGCCCATACATAAACATAGCCAAAGCAATGTAAAGCAAACCAATAGACAACATCAAACTAAATGGAGAGAAATTTAAAGCAAGCCCACTAATCTGGGACTAGACAAAACTGCCCACTCTTTTCCTACCTATTCAATATAGTCCTATATTTCAGAGTAGACCAATTAGATGACAGAAAAAGGTGAAAGGGATACAAATTGGAAAGGAAGAAGTCAAAATATCACTATTTGCAAATGATATGATAGTATACTTAAATGATACCAAAAATTCCACCAAGCCACTCCCAAACCTGAAAAACAACTTCAGCAAATTGCCTGGGTATAAAATTAACTCAAACAAAATAGTAGTCTTCCTCTACTCAAAGGATAAACAGGCTGAAAAAGAAATTAGGAAAAAAGACCCTTTATAATATTTACAAATAATGTAAAATACCTTGGTATGGCCGTAACCAAGCAAGTGAAAGAAAGACAATCTCAAAAGATGGAATGATCTCCCATGCTCATGGATGTGCAGGATTAATATTGAGAAAATGGCCATGTTGCCGAAGGCAATCCAAAGATTCAATACAATCCTCATTAAAATTGCAACCCAGTCCTTCATAGTATTAGAAAGAGCAAATTTTTTAAATTCATTTGGAATAACAAAAACCAAGGATAAGGAAAACTATACTCAAAAATAAAACAACTCCTGTGGTAATCACCATCCCTGACTTAAGGCTGTATTACAGAACAATTGTGAAAATATCTGAATGGTATTGGTACAGAGACAGGCAGGTAGATCAATGGAATAGAATTGAAGACCCGGAAATGAGCTCACACACCTATGGTGATTGCACCTTTGACAAAGGATCTAAAACCATCCAGTGGAAAAAAGAGTGTTTTCAACAAATGCTGCTGTTTCAACTGTAGGTCAGCTTGTAGAAGATTTCACATTTTCAAATTGACCCATTCTTATCTCCTTGTACAAAGCTCAAGTTTAAGGGGATCAAAGATCTCCACATAAAACAAGATACACTGAAATAGGAGAAAAAATGTGGAAGCTCCTAGAACACATGGGCATATAGGAAATTTTTCTGAAGAGAACATCAATGCTTACTGCTTTGAGGTTATGAAAGACAAATGTGACCTCATAAAATTTCAAAGCTTCTGTAAGGCAAAGAACACTGTCAATAGGATAAAACAGCAACCAACAATTTAGAAAAAATGTCTTTATCAATCCTACATCTGAAAGAGGTCTAATAACAAATATCTACAAAGAACTGAAGAAGTTAGATGTACAGAACCAAATAACTCTATTTATAATGGTATACAGAGCTAAACAACGAATTCTCAAGAAGTACCTAAAGAAATGTTCAATGTCTTTAGTAATGAGGGAAATGCAAATCAATACAACCCCGAGATTCCACCTCATACCGGTCAGAATGGCTGAGATCAAAACTCACATGACAACAGATTCTGGCAAGGATGTGGATAAAGAGGAACACTCCTATATTGTTGGTGAGATTGCAAGATGGTACAACCACTCTGGAAATCAGTCTGAAGGTTCCTCAGAGAATTAGACATAATACAACTGATATTACAACTGCTGAGAATATACCCAAAAGACGCACCAACATATCTCCATTTTATTCATAGCAGCCTTATTTTTAGTAGCCAAATGCTGAACAGAACCCATCAACAACAGAGAAATGGATACAGAAAATGCAGTATATTTACATAATGGAGTACTAATCATTTATTAAAAACAATGACTTCAGAAAATCTTTAAGCAGATGGACGAAACCAGAAAGTTTCATTCTGAGTGAGGTAATATAGTCACAATAGAACATACATTGTATACACTCATTGATAAGTGGATATTAGTCCAAAGGTCAGAATACCCAGATACAATTCACAGACCATACACACCAAAGGCAAAGGAAGACCAAAGTGTCAATGCTTTAGTTTTTCTTATAAGGGGGTACAAAACACTCATGTGATGTAGAGCGTGGGAGGGACTTAGGAAGAAGAGAGTAGATGGAGGAGGGATAAGTGGGGCAGGATCAGTTATGGAGGAGACAGGAATGATATACAGAGAATCAGGAATTCGAACAGAGGTGTGTAGCAATGGGGGATGGGAAGTGTAGGTAGCCATGTCTCAGATACCAGAAAAACAAGAGCCTCACAAGACACAAATGGGATAAGATTAGATGAAATAGCCATCAATTGGGAGGGAGAAACTGTAGAGTCTATATCCTGAGGTTAAAACAAGGCCTCCAGTTTGGAGATGGAGCCAGTCACTCATCTTCAAATTTTAAACAAAGAATGGCTCCTGTGTCAAGGAAATGTGGAGACAATGTTTGGAATAGAAACTGAAGGAAAGGCTATCCATAGACTGCCCCACCTTGGTATCCATCCCACATAGAGACACTAAACCCAGACACTACTAAAGATGACAAGAAATGCTTGCTGACAGGAGCCTGATATAGCCATCTCCTCATAGACTGGCAGAGCCTGACAAATACAGATACAGATGCTCACTGCCAACCTTTGAACTGAGCAAGAGATCCAAAAAGGAGGAGTTAGTGAAAGGACTGAAGGAGCTGAAGTGGCTTTTAACCCCATAGGACGAATAACAATATCAACCAATGAGATTCCTCAGTGGGACTAAACCACCAACCAAAGAGGGACCTATGGCTCCAGTTGCATATGTAGCACAGGATGCCTTTGTCTGACTTCAGTAGGAGGATAGGCCCTTGGTCCTATGAATGATTGATTCCTCAGTGTAGGGGAATGCCAGGGCAGGGAAGTGGAAGTGCCTGGGAGAATGGGGGAGCACCTTCACAGAATCTGGGGGTAATGGGATAGGAGATTTCTGGAGAAGTAATTGAGAAAGGGGATAACATTTGAAATATAAATAAAATATCCAATAAAAATCATTCTTTTCTCACATTTCTATATTCTATTTTACTTTTGTCTACCCTCTCCTCAGATTATGCCTTGCTGTGGTACCGATGAACTCATATTCTTTCCCTCTCACTTTTCCTCATTCCTCATGTCCCTGTCTGCCCCTTACTGTCTTGCCCTAGTTTTATAAGTAGGAATCTCACTAAGTAGAAGAAGCAAGCACGCAATTCTTGCCAAAGCCTACAAAGCTTGGGGGCAAAGTTGTGAACCACCAGCTACCTATACATTTTTTTTTAAAATTACCATTGTAGGAAATAAAATTTAATTACATATGGGAATTTAACATTATTAAAAGTTTAATGAAAGACAGTAAGTGAGATGTATGGTGGTGACAAATGTCTTTCATCTCAGTACTTTAGAGGCTGAGGTAGCCAGAGGGCAGCCTGGTCTACAGAAGTAGTTCCAAGACACAGCTACTACACAGAGAATCCCTGTCTGGAAAAACAAACAACAAATAAGAAGAGAAACTAAGTAACTAAGTAACTAAGTAAGTAACTAAGAAAGTAAATAAATAAATAAATAAATAAATAAATAAATAAATAAATAAATAAATAAGAAAGACATTAAATTGTTGCTTAATCTACTCTGGTGACTCTTCACCTTTATGCTTCTGTGTATTTGAATCAAAAGACTATCCTTGTGATTTAAAAGGGTACTGATTTCTGTCCCTTTGCTTTATGTTCTGAATTAAAGCCAACCGTATTTAATAACTCTGTATTTGAAAAAGCTAACTAATTCATGTATTCTGCAGACTGCTTTCTGAAGACGCTATGAGGGTTCATGGGATAGTTTGTTTTATCATAGGGCACAGACTTCCCCTTTGATTTTGCTGTGGAGCTACTCAACCGTTGTCCATCTCAGCTGGACAGCCGATTGCTCTGTGTGATATTACAGAACAGCTCAGGCAGCTAGTAGCTGAGTCAGGCTCTGCTTGTTTTTTTCCCCATGTAGTCTTCTTTGTGGTAAACTTACTGACACCTTTCTCAAACGGGAACTATCTTTTTCTTTCTTTTCCAAGTGGAAAGGTCTAATGAGAGAAGAGTAGCAGAAGGAGATAAGTAAAGGAGGCTGGCCATGGGCACGTGGAGGGAAGTTGAGGGATGGGGAGAGAAGGGACAAGGATAAGGAGGGCATGAGAAGAAGAAGTACAAGAGAAAGCAAGAGCAAGAGAAGTATTTTTTTCTTATGACCTTATTTCCCTGCTCAAAATTTATCTGTGTATTCAGGATCCTTTTAAGGAAAGAAATGCTTAACTATTTGTATGTGTGTAAAAATTTCTAAATGTATTAATTATAAGGGATATTACTATATTTACTTTGTGTATATACTAAACAATATTTTTCCAAAAATTCCATGAAGCATTTACAAGTTATGAGATGTTACAAATAGACTGATTTGTCTACATACTATACTTATCTATTTCGATATTTCCATAATAAATTATTCAGAAATAACTGTTATCTTGACTTAAAAAGAAGCGTTTTGGTTTGTTTCATTTATGTTAGATCTGTGATAATCCCGAAACCACATTAATTTGCTCATGTGAGTTCTATAGCTTGCACATGTTTTTGTTGACTTGCTTGTCTCATTCAGTATCAGGCATTTGACATTTTATAAAAATTGATGGGTGCTGATCTCAATCACCAATTCAAGTAGACAACGAATTCCAATAAATAAATGAAAAACACTTCCTGCTTCTTGCATATTTACATATTTATGTGTCTTGATATACTAGAATTATCCAAACAGTTTATTTATTCTTTGAAGTCAATATTAAATATCTCTGATGAGTGATTCTCATTGCCAGGACTTTTTATTGACGATTATGCTGTATAAAATTGGTAATTAGACTGGTTCTTTGATTGACTTGATAATATTCCAAGATGTGTAGTTTTTGTGATAAAGTTTTAGGAGTGTATCTGCTGAAGTGTGTAGTATGTATATTGCGAACTTTCAAATCTCTATTCAACTTTTCCAAATTCTTATTTGCAATGCTGTTAATAAGAATTGTACAGAATTTTCCAGTTTCTACAGCATTGATTTAATTTCCTAATTGTGGTGTTGAAATATCAGTGTTCCCTCTCCAGAGAATGATTGACTGACATGTTTCTGAGGCGTAAGAGTTGCTTTCCTCCCATTTTTCCTGTTTACAGGAGTCATTATTCTTTGTGTATTTTCTTTTTCACTTGTGAATGTAGCATTTATATCTAGTAGTTTAATGAATATTTTATCAGTTATGTATGTTGAATATATCTTTTATGATTACCTACTTTTTCTGACTTGTTTTAGCTTCGTTTTATAAAGAGAAGTTTTGTTTTTATGTTTTAGTATATAAATTTTTAAGTTACTTCTGTCATAATTTTTGCCTGCATGAATATTTGGAATAAAGAAATAAAATATTTGTTGGGTTTTAAATTTATAAAAATGTGAACAATTAATTGAAATATCTTTTAATAGTTAAAAATAATTCTTTTTTTTCTTTTGGTTGCTTCCTTGTGTGGTTTAGGTCTCAGAGTAACTGTGGCTTCAGAGAATTCTTCATCTTTTCTATTTTATGTAATAGTTTTGAGGAATGTTGGTATTAGGTCTTCTTAGAAGGTCTGGTAGAATTCTGTACTACATCTATCTGGCCTTGGGCTTCACCTGCTCTTGATTTACTTTGGTAATTGCTATCTGTCTAGAAAACTGTCCATTTCATCTAGAATTTTCATTTTTGTTGATTATAGGTTTTCATAATATGATCTGATAGTTTTATGAATTTCCTCAGTTTCTGTTGTTATATCTCCCTTTTCATTTCTGATTTTGTTAATTGGGATACTCTCTCTGACTATTTGGCTAATTTTTACCTTAGCATTGCATTCACTGTGTCCCATCAATTTGGGTATGTTGTGCCAATATTTTCATTGAAGTTCTTGAAGTCTTTAATTTCTTTCCTTATTTCTTCTTTGACCAAGTTATCATTGAGTAGAGAGTTGTTCAGTTTCCACATATATGTGAGGTTTCTGTTGTTTCTGTTGTCATTGAAGACCAGTCTTAGGCTAATGCTGATTTAGTAGGATGCATGGGATTATTTCAATCTTCTTGTTTTGGTTGAGGGTTGTTTATTTGGTTGAGTTTTGAGAGGTACTATGAGATTCTGAAAAAAAAAGGTAGACTCTTGTTTTACAGTGAAATATTCTACAGATATCTGTTAAATCCATTTGCTTCCTTACCTCTATTAGTTTCACTGTGACTCCATTTAGTTTCTGTTTCAATGACCTGTCCATTAGTGAGAATGGGATATTGAAGTCTCCCAATATTATTGTGTGGGGTTCAATGGGTGTTTTGAACTTGAGTAAAGTTTCTTATGTAGACTGAGTACCCTTTCATTTGGGGCATAGATGTTCAAAATTGAAACTTCCTCTTGGTGGGTTTTCCCATCGAATATGAAGTGTCCTTCCTCATATTGCTTGATAACTTTTGGCTGTAAGTCTATTATATTGGATATTAGGATAGCAACACCAGCTTGTTTTTTGGGGATCATTTGCTTGGAAGGTGTTTTTCCAGCCTTTTGCTCTGAGGTAGTGTCTTAACTTCAGACCAATACTGCTTATGAATATTGATGCAAAAATACTCAATAAAATTCTTGGAAACCGTATCAAAGAACACATTAAAACCATCATTCACCAAGATCAATACCACTCTGGATATATACCCAAATTTGCTCAACCAGGCCACAGGGGCACATGTTCTATTATGTTCAGAGTGGCCTTATTTGTGATAGCCAAAAGCTGGAAACAATGCAGATGTCCTACGGCAGAAGAATGGATACAGAAAATGTTTCATTTACACAATATAATACTACTCAGCTATAATAATGAGAACATCCTGAGCTTTGCAGGCAAATGGATGGAACGAGAAAATATATCCTATGTGAGGTAACTCATCTCCCAAAGGATGTGCACGGTATGTACTCATTAATCAGCAGATATTAGCCAAAAAATTGTATACAATATCTAAGATTCAGTCTACAGAACTCAAAACGGTCAACAAGCCAAAGGGCCCAAGTGAGGACACCTCAATCTCACTTGGGAGGGAGAAGAAAGCAATTACAAAAAGAAAGGGAGGAACTTTGGTGGGAAAGAAGGACAGGGAGGGAAAGAAGGTGTGGGAAAAGGACTGAAGCCCTGAGGGCTAGAAGAAAACATGGGAACAGGCGACCTTGGGATGTAAAAGACAGGGGCCCTCCAGAATATACCAGAGACCTGGGAGGTAAGATGCTCTCAGGATTCAAAGGAAGGAACCTTAAATGAAATTCCCTACAGTGTGGAGAGGAAAGTGGCAGAGTCCCCCGTCCAGCATAAAGACAGGACATCAAGTGATGGATGGGGTTGCCATCCCACAGTCAAAACACTAAGCTGTTGCAGTACAATTAAAAAAAAAAAAAAACCTAGACAATTTCCTGCGAGTTCCCACTCCGTAAGGATCCACACACTCTAGCTTTTTCTTTGTCAGTCACTTTCACACACTGTCCTCTTGGTGGGTTTTTACCACACCTGACACACACATCTCGTTCTGTGGGCCTTGCTAATGTTGCCCCATGCCACGCTAGCCCCAAGCATTCTATAGCCTAGCATAGATTTCTGTCATGGACTCTGCTCACACCCCTAACAACCCAGTGAAGTCAAGATTCAACAAACTGTAACCAAACAACTAGACTTATATGCTAATTACTCAATGTTCAATAAATTCACTCTATTAACTTACAACAAATTGATAAAAATATAAACAGCCCACCTAGATAAGATATAATTTGTTCATTTAGACACACAAAATCTTCTTCTTCACATCCATCCCTTAAGAACAGTTACAACGGTTGGGGATTTAGCTCAGTGGTAGAGCGCTTGCCTAGCAAGCATAAGGCCCTGGGTTCAGTCCCCAGTTCCAAAAAAAAAAAAAAAAAAAAAGAACAGTTACAACAACCTGAAAATGCACAGAGAGAAATCTTATCATTTGCCACTATGTTCTCTTGGCTGCTCCTTTTCTTGCTCCAGTCTCCTCTGCCTCTCTGCCTCTCTCAAACGATTTTCCCACCCATTCTTCCTTCTCATCCAATGACAGGCCTCATTCTATCCTGTTCCCACCTTCACCTGCATGATGACATCATCCTATTCCTGTCTGAAAGAACTGCAGGGACTGAAATTGAGAAGAACCTTAGGAAAAGGAGATCCAGTGACAGGTCCAAAGTGGGATCCAGCTCAAGGGAAGGCCCTAAGACCTGACATGATTACTGAGGCTATGAAGTGCTCACATAAAGGTATCTATCAAGACTGCCATCCAAAAGACTCAATAAGCAGCTGAAAGAGTCAGATGAAGATATTTATACACAGCCAATGGACAGAAGCTGACACTGTTGGAAAAGTTGGGAGAAGCTGTGGAGGAGGGCAACCCTTTAGGAAGACCAGTAATGTCAAATTAGCTGGACCCTGAGATCTCTCAGACAGTGGACCACCAACAAGGCAGAATACGCAAACTGATATGAGGCCCCAAACACATATAGAGCAGAGGACTGTTGTGTCTGGGTTCAGTCAGAGAAGATGCATCTCATCCTCATGAGACAGGAGGCACAAGGGAGTTTAGAGATCTGGTGGGTTGGGGAGTAGGGAGGTAGGGACATCCTCATGGAGATAAAGGGTGGGTAGGAGGTATGGGATGGGGAACAGTCAGAGGGTGGACCAGGAGAGGGATAATATTGGTAGTGTAAAAAAATAAAATAAAAATTATAAAAAATAGTAATGATTCTTACTCAAAGGATAGAAATATATATCAGTTGTTAAAAGAAATTAAAGAAATTAACAAAGATATATTTTTCTTATATGTTAAAATGTTTTCTATTCAAATATTCGATTGACCTTAATAGGCTTTCCGTGTAACACAATCTAAGAGCCTGATTATATGTTTTATTCATATTAATAATTACTTTTTCAAGTAAATACCATTAATGAAATATTCATTTTTTTCTTTGCTTGTCATGTTTCCAGGATATATTGTTCTCTGACTGACAAAAATCTGTTTATAGGCTCCTGGACCCTCTCTTGTTTGTTAATTTTAATATTTATATTTATGTTATCTGTGAAATTACTCAGTCTTCTGCGATTTTGTACTGTAATTTTTTTGGTGAAACTTATGTTAACCATTATTTAAATGGCCACAATATGTTGAAGACGTAAGTATAAAGGATTACACAGTCCCAAGCTTTAGTTGGATTTCCACTGAACTTATATATTACACTTTGCAATACTGGATAATGTTTCTAAATGATTTGTTCAGTGTTAAATTATGAAAATGTGTACATATTACTTATGTCTTTATTAATGGATTGAAAATTTTCAAATTTTTAAAAATAATTCTAACTCAATAGCTAAAAACATACAGCAGTGGTAAAAGCAATTGTTGCTGTTATTGAGGACCCACACCCAGCACCCACACAGTAACTCCAGTGTCAGTAAACTGATACTTCTGATGTTTACAGGTTTCTACATGTATGTGGTACACATACATTTATTCAGTTATACAAATACACACATACACACACTCCCTCTTAATAAAATAAATAAATAAATCATGTATTTTTGTTAGTAATGTCTTGGTACCTTAAAATTTTTGGCTTTAGAGGTTGGGGATTTAGCTCAGCGGTAGAGCGCTTGCCTAGCGAGCGCAAGGCCCTGGGTTAGGTCCCCAGCTCAGAAAAAAAGAAAAGAAAAAAACATTTTGGCTTTAATGATAAATATTATTGCTTAATGTAAAATGTACGTTTAAGGGAGGAATTGCAAAAAAAAATTCAAAATGAACAGAAAATTCTAATATGTTCATATATTACAAGAGTAATGTTCAAATCTATTGCTGAATGTTAGGTAAGGTTGTGCTCACTTTTCTAGCTAGCTATTGTACTCTCTCATGGATACCAGAGTCATCTTACTTTACTAGCACAGGTCACTGAGAATCTGCTTTCTCACCAAAGATAAGAGTAGTCGTCCTCACAAGTGTGACTCATGAACCATACTGTGGCACCATTGTTTGTATTTACATGTTTTGTTTCAAGTATAATTTGCCCTGGAATGAGAAAAATAGCATCTAAATTAGGCAATGTTGAAAGGCAGAATAAAGTGGCAGACAGATCCAGGGTTATTAAAAAATACTGACTTCGTAGCAAAAGAAATGTGTGCAGCAAGTCTCTATTCCCCAACCCAGTAAAAAAGTTTCCAGCAAATAAAACACACAAAGCCGGATTGAATGCGTGGCCCTTCTACAAAGACCTTTGTATGTTCAACACCAGTGAAGAAAATGTCTTGTCTTAGTAGGTAGTGTATTGTGCTCAATTGACTGTTTTAATACTTTTGTTCAAAAATGCAATCACACAAGCTTTCCTTGGAAACAAATGTTCCTTTGGCTTTGATATGCTAAATTTCCTCAACATGGCTATGTGTAATTTTTATTTCTGATCAGTTATGGTTGTGGTGTATTAAACTAGACTAGTTAATCATAAGATTCTGGAGTATAAACTTTTCTGTGCCGGGTAAAGGTGGCTATGCTGATAGACAACTGAAATCAGTATTATTAAAGAGGAAGAGAATGAATTGATAAAGTTCTGAAAATGAGTCTCTATTGATATTAAAATCATTGATATGAAATGATGTTATCATCTTCTTGATTAAGGCTATTAAGAGATATTAATACTCAATAACAAAAAAAGAATAGCAGTAGGAAAGTATGCTATCTTAACTACCATAACATAAGAGTTAGAGACTAGGTGAAAGGCAATATGTTAATGGTAGACAAGAGAAGAAATAAGCATGATTACATATCTTCCAATATTAACATCTTAGGAAAAACACATGGGAAAGAACTTCAGAGCACAGCTACACAGTATGCAGACAGAGAAAATAAAGAGGAACTTCCAGAGTAAAGGCTGTGTGTGGGGGTTTTAAGAGTAAATAAAAACGGAGTTCCGAAATGTAGAGTTTTAGCAATGCAGAAGTTGGGAAATACAGGACACATGAAGATACACAATGAACTATGTACATAATAGATCAAGACATATGCAAAATCTTTTGAATCGTCAGCTTCAGGAACTCAATGTGAAAAGATTGAATATTTTGACCACTTGTTGGAAGAAATATGTACAATTCATTTTGCTGTAGTTTCCTTTCAGAATGGGGATCTGGCAGCTTGTGTCACAAGGCAAGAAGGACCTGAGAGGCATATTCGCAAGGAGGCCCTGACATTTTTTTAGCACCTTTAATACCTTGCCAATGCTGACATTGAAGCAGCAAGGAGGCACAATGCCAGGAGCAAGCAGTGTTCTGTGCATCCCAGCATCACCAGCTGATGATAATGTCATTAGCAACATCTTGATAACAAGAATGCACAGTGTGGAAGATAATATCCACATACTAGTAGGTTAATGAAGAAACTAGATATGATCATTTTAACAGAGGCAGAAAACCATTTCATGATATATATTATTTTCAGCAAGTCAGAAATAGTAGTTGAGGTTACTTATGATACTTTAGGGTCAGCTGTTTAAGATTTTTGGCAAGCTGTGCATAAATATACTTAGTACTTCTAGTTGAACCATAGTCATGTCTAACACCTTATTACATGGTTGCCTTTTGAGAATACTTCCTAAATGAAATACTGCCATGTGCATGTGTTTAAACAAATACTTATCAAGATTCAACCTATATGTCAAGCCTTCCTACCTACAAAATCTACCCTGACCATGGTTGCATGAAGAATACACATCTAACAAAAACTGTTTTTCAGTGACTTCTTAAATATTTATTACAGTGTGTCTCTCTGTGAAAATGATAAATTCTTTAAAGTACATTTGTACTTCACCATTTTTGTGTCCAGTTTCTAAATATACACTAACACTCACTGAGAGCCTTTCGATGAACAGAGAATGAGTCAAAGTTAAAAATCCATATTTCATTAATCAGAAATTTGCATTGACTTTGATATTATTGCAAAGAGAAACAAAGTTGTACTCAGACTGTCTGGTAACTTTGAAGCAAATTTACTTTGTCTTCAAGAATATCCCAAGTCTCATTTCCAAACACTGACCCTTTCTCTTAAGTTCACAATAAGATGTGCTAAAAAGGACCAAAATGGTTACAATCTGTGATTGTTACACTGCTTGAATTTGTACTCTACCTTTACTTGCATTTATTGATAGAGTAAATCTCAGATTATTTTAATATAACTCTTTTAAATTTTCTACATAACTTAATGTAACTTTCATGTCATACTCTAAGAAGCTACCTGCAGTGAGAAATGATTTCATAATATTATATTTTCCATAATTGTGTTTTTTTGAAATGTGTAATGCTTCCAAAAACTAGCTTCAATTATTCTTTCTTCATCTTCAGTAAGATTAAAGTAAGCTAAAGTTTAAGAATAATGTAACTGCTCTCAACGAACCAAGGGTATTCATTGTTCCTGATATGAGCAACTGTTAAACTCTTGACTCATTTATGTATCAATACATTCAAGAACAGTTCATATGACTAAGCTTACATTCTTGAAATAGTATAACCTAAATTCAGGATTTGTCTGTTACTATTATACTTTTGAGTAAAAGCTCTTACCCTACTGCTGAACCTTAGTAGAAAATGAGTGTCTGACCATGATACCTGAGCATCATAAGCTAGGTACTATCTAAGCCACCAAGTTATAAAGTTGGATGTGGACAATGACAATCCAACATCTAACGGAAGCCTGATTTGGTCTGAGCCAGTACTGAGGGCATAACATGAGTTAGTCAGTTGACAAGATTTTCTCCTTCTTCAAAATATCTTCATTTTCCAAGCATGCACCCTCTGTCTCATCAGAAGTGTCCTATGACAAAGGAAAAGTAGACTTCAGCGTGGTTTACTGGAGGTTCTGCACAATATGTTAAACATGACATGGAATTGGTTATACTACTATACTTTATCATGACAATCCTAAAGGACAATGATAAAGGAAAATCATCATCATGTTCATAAATTTTGGCAGTGCAGATGTTAACATATTTTGATTAGAAGAAGAAATGAATTGATCTGTGTCTGCATAGTGATTCATGATAGGGAGTCAGTGGCTTAGATGATTAGTCAGAATCTTGCAAAGAGTATGATTGGACATTTTCTGAATAAGGTAATTGTGCAAGAAGTATGTGGACAAATTTTTCCAAACAGACAAAGAACATGAAGATAATTGTCTTTCATGTAAAAGTTTATCAAAAGTTACTTCAGCATAGGTGTGAGGGCTAATATGTTTGCAAAGGCCAAATAAAGGTTATTTGAGTGGCCTCCATAAGAAAAATAGTTAACCTGATCTAATATTTTAGAAATTTAGTACCATTATTAAGAATTTAAGAATTGCCAGGGTAGTGATTGTTACCACATCTCCCTTTAACTTACTTATTAGGCCTATTTGAGAAGACATACAGATCATGGAGAATGAGAGTTAATTATCACAACCTTAATTAAGTATTCCCTCTGATTATCCTTCCTCTACTTACTGTCCTAATTTGTGCAGATTAACATATCATTTGATATCTGATTTGCAGTTATTGATTTGCCAAATGTTTTCTTAGCCTACATAGTCTAAATTATTTGTGAAGATATCACAATGGCCTATAACCCATTTGCCAAGATTTTTCACCTCTGAAAACATGTTGATGAGTCTGTATTGTGTGCAATGCTCTCAGCACTACTATGTTTGAGTATTCTATTCAAACAACCCTTCAACCTCTACTTACCACAATCGATCACTAATCTAAATTCGAGACTTTTCCTCTATTACCTCAAGGGTATATTAATATTCCATTCTGTGTCATAATTTTGTTTCAAGGAATCTTGATTGTCTGTTAGGTGAAATATCAAATGGTTTTACCATATCGATATCATTCTGGTTTGAATAATTAAGCAGAAGTTATCATATATCATGAATCTGTTGATAAAGCATATGTGCATGAGAGGATAGGGGATAACTGCAACCAAAGTTCAAATTTCACTTTAAAGAAATTTCTAGGATTCTAGTGGTGAGTAACTTGAAAAATATTTTTTCAATTTAAAAGATAATAAGTTGGTAAGAGGAGTGGGACATTGTTTGGAAAACCAGGGTGTGATGATTTCTCTTTTTACAGGCCTGTGGAGGACGTTGCAGCATTGAGGCAGAAAACAAAACAAAACAGAACAACAAAACATACAGGGAAAAGAGCAATAGGAAGCTTTATACTGTAGCCAAGGCTTGCTATAATTGTTATGGATATGTTATGCCATTAAGCAGAAGGGAAAAAAAAAGGTGCTCCCAGAGCAGTTTCCCAGCCAGCTAAGCTTTCAACTTTTGAGTCAGGCATTTTCTTTGACTAGAAAAATAACTGAATAAAATGCAGCAGTGACTGTGATTTGGGTTTGGCCATGGTCTATCCAGAGCGGGGAGCTGAATTTGGCAGGGCTATCCAACTAGTGCTATAGGCATGGAAGTTACAGGACTGTTAAAAATAAACAAACAAACAAACGAATGAACAAAAGCTCAATGATTTCTTCTTTGACATTTCAGGGTTGTAGGCAGAATGTGGCATGGCTATATGCCATTGTATGAAGACCAGCAGTCTGACATGCCAGTGACATACTATTTCACTGAACTGTGAACCAAACATGGGTTGCAGTGAATAATTCAGGATGCTGAAGATATTAAGACCAGGAGATATATGCCAAAGAGAGCTCCCCTGAAGAATGCAAACATTCTAAGGGCAAGATGATATTTTAAACATCAAAACTATATGGGTGGAGTCATCTAAACCATTTGAAACTCATGTTACAGGTTGTGGTATCAAAAACCGGGAGCTGACGCTGAAATGTTTCAAGGTAATTAATTTAATTTTATGGACAGGCCAAACTTAGTTTCCTCAACATTAGGAGAATGAAGCAGTCCAGACTAAAATCAGGGAAATATCATTATTATAGCAATAGCAATTTATTATAAAAAGAGGAATCTATTTTTAATGATCATGGGAAAGAATAGTTTATGCTCAGACATTTCCTTAACATGCCATGAAACAATGGAATCAATTTATGATGTGTGAATCACAAAATTACAGAGGAAGCACAAGTCAAACAAACAAACGAACAAACAAACACCACCAAGAACAAAAATACCAAGTAGACATTTAGCTGAGGACATGATTAGAGAGTAGAAAAACACAATAAGGTACAATATAGGAATAAATAAATTCTAGTATTATGTTTAACTAGGAAAAATAGTCAACTGTTCCTTCACATATGGATATAGAATATGGAGTAGAGAAATTAATGCTTCCTTTGTTTGGTTCTGGTCTTGCTGTGGTTTAGTATTTCCTTATTATGACCCCATCACCCACTGTGAGTGTTAATATTGTCTCCTTGAGTCAATATTGAGTCAAATATTGTCTCATTTATTTGATTATGCAATTTGCTTCTTGATTTTATAGATTGAAAAGTTGCTAAATTAACCTTGTGCCTCAGAAAAGTTAATTGGTCTTGGATTTATAAACTGTATTAAGACTGAAAGACAATGGGTATTTAGGAAATTTAACTAAACACATTTGACTTATGATATATCCCTGAGATATATGGAGCCTAAAGGTGGAATAGCTGCTTTAAATGAGAAATGTCCCCTGTAGGTATTTGTATATTTGATTTCCAGTTGGCGGGGTTCCCTTGAGTAGGCTTTGGACTCCAACTGCATAGGTAGCAATGAATAGCCTAGTAAGAGCACCAGTGGAAGGGGAAGCCCTTGGTCCTGCCAAGACTGAACCCCCAGTGAACGTGATTGTTGGGGGGAGGGCGGCAATGGGGGGAGGATTGGGAGGGGAACACCCATATCGAAGGGGAGGGGGAGAGGTTAGGGGGATGTTAGCCTGGAAACCGGGAAAGGGAATAACAATTGAAATGTAAATAAGAAATACTCAAGTTAATAAAGATGGAGAAAAAAAAAGAAAGTGGCCCATTTTTGGAGAACTATGTCCCAGGGCTTTGAGAATATAAAGCTTCTTCTTAATTTCAGTTTACTTTCTCTATTCAGTGCTGGAATTTGAAAAAACTGAGTTTCCAGCTTCCTGTTCCTGCTGTCGTGTCTGCCAATTGCTGCCATCTCATCCATCTGGAACCTCAAAAATAAACTAATTTTCTATAAATTGTCTTGGTCATTACAGATTATTATAGCAACAAAAGGACTAAATGTAAGAAAAATAAGATTAATATTTATTAAATAATCAGTCTTTTGTAGGAATAGAAAATAAAGTATGTACTAGAAGATTCAGTTATAAAATAGTATAGCTCTCAAATATACCAATTTGTTTCCTGAAAATAATTTTGATAACTGTAATAAAACGAGACTGTAAGCTAATAAAAGTGAATTATTTCTCATTAATAAATTAAGACAGAGCTGAGAAAGGCAAAAGTTGTCCTGGGTTTAGGTAACACAGTCAAAGGGTGAAAATATTCCTTAAAAATAAAGTTGAAATAAAGGAAAAATGAAATGTATTATAATATCTCCAAATAGATGAAATCATCAAATAAAATTGAAACAGCAGGGGCTGGAAATGAGGTTCCAGAGTTGAAATTGTCTGATGTTCAGCATGATGGCCTGAGTTTGTACGCAGCATCAAAATTACAATCCAGGTTTACAACACATGAGCCCAAAGTTATTGTATTTTGTAGCTTTGCTATAACATGAGCCGCTAGAAGATGTCCTCAGAACTACCTGAGTGCTGTATTTCTGTGGGATAAAATAAGGGCAGTGAGGAGGATGCAGAAGGCTCAGGTACCACATCAAATCTGTAAGTCTGAGGAGGTTTGAACTTCAGGATGGAGACGCCATGGGGCAAATGAATGATTCTGAACCAGAGGCAGACTTAATCAAACTTACTATAAAAGATTAATTGGTGAACGTATGAGGGAAGAATGAGTTATGGAAATATTAAATTCAGGGACATTATAAAAAGATAATTGAAACATTACAGGTAAGGAATTATAAAACCCTTTACTGTGGCAATGGTACTGAACTATGTAAAAGGAGATAAATATTTAAGATACTGATTTAAATGGACTTAATGAGTCTAATTCTTTTATATTTATAGGCTATAGGTTAGCCCAATATCTCTTACCAATTGATCATCCTAGATGCTGTTACCAGTTATTTTAGTCCTTCAGATCATTATCATTTTTTTTGTTGAGCCACACAGAGAAGACTATTTTGATAATTCTTGCAAATGTTTTAAGTGCATTTTTCGAAATAAAAAAAGAAAATTAGAGTTCATAAAAACTTTGTTTTCAATTGAGAAGAAAATCTGATTTTATTATAAATGGAAAGGATTTTCTATAGTGTTAAGTATTTCTGTTATTTCACATAAGAAGAAATGTTAATTTGATACCTTCTATCTCCCAGACTTTTAAAGAACTCGTGGTATTCCACAATGCCATGAATGACCACACACACACACACACACACACACACACACACACACACACACACAGAGGTCTGGTTTTTAACATTAAGAAAATCACAATGGTAAAAGGACTCCATAATATGTGGAATTAAACAGTGAGAGACACAATTGTGACGCAAATATTCATCACTAATGGTCAACAACTTGAACATTATATCATGTACCGTATGGCAGTTTAGTAGAAAATTTCAAATTTCAGATTGTTGACTGAGAAACTGAAAAGAAGGAGTAAAAATCAGAGAGAACAAAACAGTATGTTTAATGACCCTGGAACGGCCAAAATAGTGACAAACAGACAATATGCTTGAAACTGAGAAAGAATGACAGAGACTTATGCTGCAGAAAGAGCCAAAGGAAAGATAAAACAGATTCCATAATCCAAAAAGAATTAACATTTACATATAGATGATGGTAGGACACAAATAGCATTGAAATCATAGGTAAATAAAGAATCATAATGTTTCAAAGACTTAGTTCACTATGTTGTGGTTTGGTTGAGAATAGTCCCTATAGACAATTTCTGAATGTTGGTCCCCAGCTAGTACAACTACTTGAAAGTATTAGGAGGTTTGGCTTTGTTGGAGAATATATGTCACCTGGGTGGGATTTGAGGTTTCAAAGGCCTATGCAAGACCCAACATCTCTGACTCTTCCTTCTGACCAAGAGGTAAGCTCTTGGCTGTTTCTTGTGCTATGCTAGCCTGCCTAGCTACCCCTTCCAGTCATGACGGTCATGCACTAAGTCTCTGAAACTCTATGGAAGCACCATTTAACTAATTCTTCTATGTTCTTATTTGCTCATGGTATTTTTGTTATGATACTTGAGCAATAATTAACACACAAAAGCACTTGTGACAGTCTATTTGGATAAAAGTAGCTATCGGAACGAGGAAAACTAGAAATAATGCTGGTACTTTAAACTGTTGGTAGGAGGTCCTCCTCTAAGTTCAATGATCTCCCTAGTCCAGGGTGTTTGAGTAGGTTTCCAGTACCAGATATTTTTCTCATGTTGAAAAGGTCTTAATTACAATCATGCAGCTGTTGATTACTGTCTAGAAATGAGTTCCACTAAAGCACCAATACGAATATCTTGCCCTGGTTACCATTACTTCATTTTTTGCCACCATTACTATCATTGCTTTTCCCAGAAAAAGCTAGTCAGGAATAAAGATTTCAAGTCAGATCCAGCTCAAATCATACATATAATGCATGGTGTCTTCAGTAAGATGAACTGAAATTAATATGCAGAAGTCCAAACCAGGACAATACTAATAACCTACAATATTAATACTCTTGGAGAAAAAAGTCTGTGTGTGTATATATGTGTATTCATGTATATACGTGAGTATATTTTTATGAAGATGGAGTATATATATGGCAGACTGAAACTGAATTCTTAAAGACAGGTAGTAGTGAGGTCCTTTGTCAATTGTTTCATGCCTTTGCAAACTTCTCATGGGATTTGAAGACTATAAATGCAAAGGTAATATGGAATTGGAGACCTAAGACTTGTCTAAATGTTGTTGTCTTTAAAAATCTTTAAAGTTTATTCTACAAAGCATTCTCTTGTGAATAAGAGTTATCTTCTGGTTATATCAATTTTTAATTATACTACTTATTGTCCTGGGTATATATATCGTTCTGTATATACTTTTCTATTTTATTTCACTGAATGGAATTTCTCTACCCACTTCAGGATACACAGGAAAAAAAAGCAAAATGATTACATTAACTCAGAAACAATCAGAAATATGAAAATAAGACAAAGATAAATGCTTTCTGCACTACTGACAAAATGATCAATATAACACAGGTTAAACTGGAAAAGCCTTTGATAAAATACAATACCCCTTCATGTTAAAAGTATTTGAGAGAATAGGAATTCAAGGTTTATACTTACATATAATGAAAGCAGTATTCAGCAATCCAATAACCAACATCAAACTAAATGGAGAGAAATTTGAAGCAATTCTACTAACATCAGGGGCTAAACAAGGATGCTTCCTGTCTTGCTATCTATTGAAGTTCTAGCCACAGCAATTAGACAACAAAAGGAGGTCAAAGGGATACAAATTGGAAAGGAGTAAGTCAAGATATCCACAGACCCCATGAGGTTCAAGAAAAAAAAAACAAAATGTGGATGCTTCAGTCCTTCTTAGAAGGGGGACAAAAATATTCATAGGAGGAGACAAAGTTTGAAGCAGAGACTGAGAGAATAAGCCTGCCCCAACTGGAGGTCCAGGCCATACGTATACAGCCACCAATCCAGGACAATATTGCTGATGCCAAGAAGTGCATGCTGACAATGAAGCTGTCTTCTGAGAGGCTCTGCCAGATCATGACAAGTACAGGGTGATATACCACATTTTCTGTATCCATTCCTCTGTTGAAGGGCATCTGGGTTTTGCAGCTTCTGCCTATTATAAATAAGGCTGCTATGAACAGAGCAGAGCATGTGTCTTTGTTGTATGTTGGAGCATATTTTGGATATATGCTCAGGAGAGGTATAACTGCGTCCTTAGGTAGAGGAATGTCCAATTTTCTGAGGAACCTCCAGACTAATTTCCAAAGTGGTTGTACCAGTTTGCAATCCCATCGACAATGGAGTAGTGTTCCTCTTTCCCCACATCCTTGCCAGCATCTGATGTCGCCTGAGTTTTCGTCTTAGTCATTTGACTGGTGTTAAGTGGAATCTCAGAGTTCTTTTGATTTGCATTTCCCTGATGACTAAGGATGTTGAGCATTGCTGTAGGTACTTCTCAGCTGAGGATTCTTTGTTTAGCTCTGTACACTATTTTTAATAGGGTTATTTGGCTCTCTGGAGTATAACTTCTTAAGTTCTTTGTATATTTTGGATATTAGATGTGGGATGGGTAAAGATCTTTTCCCAATCTGTTGGTTGTCATTTTGTCCTAATGACAGTATCCTTTGCCTTACAGAAGCTTTGCAACTTTATGAGATCCCATTTGTCGATTCTTGATCTTAGAACATAAGCCATTAATGTTTTGTTCATGAAATTTTCCCCAGTGCCCATGTGTTCAAGACTCTTCACCACTTTTTCTTCTATTAGTTTGAGTATATCTTGTTTGATGTGGAGGTCCTTGATCCACTTGGACTTAGCTTTGCACAGGGAGATAAAAATCGATCAATTTGCATTCTTCTCCATGCTGACCTCCAGTTGAAACAGCACTACTTGTTGCAAATTCTATCTTTCTTCTATTGGATGGTATCAGCTTCTTAGTCAAAGATCAAGTGGACATAGGTGTGTGGATTCATTTCTTGGTTTTCAATTCTGTTCCACTGATTTATCTGCCTGTCCCTGTACAAATACCATACAGCTTTTATCACTATTGCTCTGTAATACTGCTTGAGGTCAGGGATGATGATTCCCCCAGAATTTCTTTTATTGTTGAATATATTGTTTACTATCCTGAGTTTTTTGTTATTCCAAATGAATTTGTAAATCACTCTTTCTAACTCTATGAAGAATTGAGTTGGAATTTTGATACATATTTCATTGAATCAGTATATTGCTTTTGTCAAAATGGCCATATTTACTATATTATTCCTGCCACACAATGGAATACTACTCATCTTTCAAAAACAATGACTTCATAAAATTCATGGCAAATGGACTTAACTAGAAAATATCATCCTGAGGGAGTTAACCCAGTCACAGTAAAACACACATGGTATGCATTTACTGATAAGTGGATATTAGCCCAAAAGCTTGAATTACCCAAGATACCATCCACAGACCACATGAAGCCCAAGAAGAAGGATGACCAATGTGTGGATGATTCAGTTCTTCTTTAAAAAGGTATTAAAAATATTCATAGAAGAGGATATGGAGGTAACATTTGGAGTAGAAACTGAAGGAACTGCCATTCAGAGCCTGCCCCATATATTCCCCATATATATATATATATATATATATATATATATATATATATATATATATATATATATATATATACCAAAACTAGATAAGATTGATGAAGCTAAGAAGTGCATGCTGACAGTAACTGGATATAGATGTCTTCTGAGAGACACAGCCAGAGCATGTCAAATATAGAGGTGAATGCTAGCAGCAGTATCTTATAGAAGAGGGAGAGGGGATGAGATAGGGTCCTTATGTCTGGGAAGCCAAGAAATGGAATAACATTTGAAGTGGAAATAAAAAATCCAAATAAAAATGGAGTTGGTATTTAAAGGTAAAACTTAAGATAAATCTAAATCTATAAAGAATACAAAAACCATTTCATGCTAAAGAATTTTAAGCTAATTTACAGACATCAATTTACTTCTGTGAATAAACAAATATGACAACAACAACAACAACAACAACAACAACAACAACAACAACAACAAAACCAGAGGTAAATGTTAGCAGCCAACCATTGAACTGAGAATGTGGTCCCCATTAGAGGAGTTAGAGAAAA
This sequence comes from Rattus norvegicus, assembly GCF_021556685.1. NCBI lineage: Eukaryota > Metazoa > Chordata > Mammalia > Rodentia > Muridae > Rattus > Rattus norvegicus. Next base: position 9,599,169 of record NC_141551.1, on the reverse strand, counting down.
GATTGAAGGACTTGAAGGTGTTTACAACCCCATTAGAACAACAATACCAACGAACCAGAGCTCCTAGTAACTAAACCACCATCCAAATAGAACACATGGACAGACCCATGGCTCCAGCTACATATATAGCAGAGGATGGCCTTGCTGGGCACCAAAGGGAGGAAAGCCCTGGGTGCAGACAAGATTGGAACCTCCAGTGTAGTGGAACATCAGGCCAGGGAGGCGGGAGGAGGTGGGTGATTGGGTGGGGGAAAGGGGCTAACATTTGAATGTGAATAAAATAGTATCCAATAAACAAAGGATATCACTATTTGCAGATGATATGATAGTATACATAATTTACCCAAAAAATTCCACAAGAGAACTTCTACAGCTGATAAACATCCTTAGCAGAGTGGCTGGATATATAATTAAATCAAGTATTTTCTTCTAATCAAAGGATAAATAGGCTGAGAAAGAAATTAGGGAAAGGATACAATCATCACAAATAATAGGAAATATCTTGGTATGATACCAACCAAGCAAGTGAAAGATTTATATGACAAGAACTTCAAGTCTGTGAAGAAAGAAATTGAAGAAAATCTCAGAAGATGTAAAGATCCACCATGCTAATGGGTTGGCAGGACTGATATAGTAAAAATGGCCATCTAATCAATAGCAATCTACAGATTGATTGCAATCCCCATCAAAATTCCCACTGGATTCTTCACAGAGATAGAAAGAACAATTCTTAAATTTATCTTGAATAATAAAAATCAAGTATATCGAAAACCATTTCCAACAATAAAAACTTCTGTGGGAATCACCATCCCTGACCTCAAGCTATACTACAGAGCAATAGTGATAAAAATCTGCATGATATTAGTACAGAGACAGAGAGGTAGATCAATGAAATAGTATTGAAGACCAAGAAATGAACCCACACACCTATTGTCACCTGATCTTTGACTAAGAAGCCAAAACCACCCACTGGAGAAAAGCATTTCCAACAAATGGTGCTTGCTCAACTGGCAGTCACCATATAGAAGAACAAAAATTGACCCATCTTATCTCCTTGTACAAAGTTCAAGTCCAAGTGGATCGAGAACATCCATATAAAACCAGATACTATGAATCTAATTAACTGGGGAAGAACCTTGAACACTTGGCACAGAGGACCATTTCCTGAACAGAACACCGATTTCTTAAACTCTAAAAGGAAGAATTGATAAAAGGGACCTCTTAAATTGAAAAGCTTGTGTAAGGAGAAGGACACTGTCAATAGGTCAAAACGGCAATAAACCTACATTTGTATTCATGAACATGTGTCTTAGTTAAGATTACTTTTCAAGGATCAAAGTGTCTAGGAATGAATGAGTGCTGCCAGCTGAGATAGGAAAGAGGACATGTGTTTGAGACTAGAGATCACATAGCCTCCTTACCCTCAGCACTAAAAGCAGTGAATAGAAACATTCTTTTTATTTTCATTTTTTAAAACTGTACTACTGAGAATTTTATATGATCACCCTATTTACATAATTTCCAGCCCCCTTGCTTCATATCCAAACTCTTCCTGTGCCTTTTATATATTCTCAGATTCATGACCTCTTTTTCCTTAAATATTGTTATACATACACAAATACATATGCATACACATATATAAATTCAACATGCAGAATCTATTTAATGCTACTCTTTTGTGTGTGTGTGTGTACATGTGTGTGAGTGTTTGTGAGAAAGTGTGTGGTGTGGGTGCCTGTGTGTGTGTGTGCGTGTGTGTGTGTGTGCGTGTGTGTGTGCATGTGCATGTGCATGTGCGTGTGTGTGTGTGTGTGTGTGTTTAGTGATGGCTACTTAGGATTTGGTAGCCTATCAGACTCTTTGTGACTGCAAAATATTTCCTTTCTTAGTAGTCACTAATCCGTGCATCTTCACAATTAATCTTCATCTAGAGAAAAGGCAAAATCTGGTTTCATTGGAGACTCAGTTGTATTATGTGATAATTTTTTGAAGATGTCTTATGAGAGGATGGCTTGCTGAAACAGACCCATGAGAGCATGCTTTGCGAAGATACTTGCAGTTTTTCTGGAAGCTCTCTGGTGAAAGGGCTTGTGATGCTTTATGGGAGCTGATGCTTTAAAAGACATGTGATATTAGGGACCTGTATTAATATAATCCAACACAGTGGACAACACTAAGGTATTGGGTCACCTCTCTGGTCTTCATAGGGCTTCTCTGATTCTGGTATTTGCAGATGATGCTATTTCACTTGTTTGACTCACTTCAGTTGTTTGCTGATCTGCACTGACTATAATTTCATAGAGAAAAGCACATCAGTGAAGTTTTTGATGGTGTTCTGACAGCTTCTTGCTACTTCAGTGGATTCCTGCTGATCAGAAGAGCCTTGCAAAATCCAGCTGCTGCTGCTGATTAGAGTAGACTGGACTATTATCGACGAAAATTGAAATTACCCCCAAAGAATTGTTCCTAAACAGTTCCACATCCCCCTTGTCATATTAGCCATCTTCCTCCCCTTCCTTTGGATGGTAGGGTATGAAGAGGTTGATGCATTTAATAACCCGTATTAAAATAGGTTTAAAAAAATCAAAGCCTACAAAAAGTTTTGCAACTGGCGTTGTCATGGTTCAAGACTTTTTTTCGCAAAAAATATCGCTGAGATTTTGTGCCTGCATCTTAAGTGTTGTATTTAAAAAAGAACATGACCCCTTGGAGTACATCTTGGTCTACAAATTTTCTATCTCTCTCTGTCTTGATAATCTCAGAAACGTGTGTAAGTGTTGTATTGTAGATGTGTTTGGCTGGAACTCCATGGTCAGGTAGTTTGCATTTTGTCCAGTTATATTTTCTATAATGGTCTCTGTTTTCTGAAAAAGGGGAACTACTAGATGATGGGTGATTACACTTACCTGTGTGTATAAGGGTAATTTTTTAAATTCAGTTGAAAATTGTTCTGGTGTTATAAAATGATCCTCCTCTGGGTTCAGTGACTTCAGAAGTTACAGGTTGCGGGCTCTGTTAATTGTTGTTTCATTCACATTAGCTAGGAAATGAAAAAAAAAATTGTCCCCCAGTGGATGGATGGCTAATAAAACTGTGTTATATATAAACAATGGAATTCTATAAAGCTGCAAAGAAGCATGAAATAATGACATTTTCAGATAAAAGGTTTGAGATAGAAAATACTATACTGAGTAAGGTAAACCAGGTCTAGAAAGACAAATGCTGTATCTTCCCTTATTTTTCTATCTCAGTTCTGGAGCATAAGATATGAGTAAAACCTAAAATTTTAGACCCCAGAAAATAAAAAGGAAACAAATAATTAGGGGTGTCCTAGAGGGGGAAATAACAGTATATATGTTATTAAGGTGGAAGTGTAAGAATATTAGGTGTAAACTGGGAGCAGTTAGGGAGGGTAACAGAAAAGGAGAAGGAAGCAAGAGGGATAAGAAATTCTAATAATATTTGATAAAACCAAATGAAAACACATTAGTTATTTTAAAAATTAAAAATCTGTATATATACATACTATTGTACTATTAATGTACTATGCTACTTGGGATGCTAATGCTTTCACAAAACCACAGACTATTTCACAAAACCCTAGTGATATGAATTAGAAGTCAATGAGATTTGCAAAACAATAAAAGCTATTTTCATTGCACTTACTTGCCTACCAAAGTTTGAAAGTTGGAAAGGACTTGGTAGCATTGAATAGGGATCTACCAGATCATCATCTTTGTGGACCAGCTCTCATAGTTTCTTAAGTATGCTATTCAAGCCACTGAGGGAGAAAAGCAACCGATCATCCTATGCATAGTTCCTATAAACCTCATCAATGTACAACAGAGCATGGTAAGCCTGCAATAGTAGCACTTAAATACTGGGTATTGGATAGAACCTGCAGCCTCGTAATTGAACTTGAAGTTTACTCAGTAAGAGTAAATATTTTCCTGATACTAGAAAGATAACCAGCTGTCCACAGTAGGGAGATTTTAACATGACTTTCATTAAGGTGCATATTATTAATTTGCAAAGTACAGATATTCTCTCTCTAAAATCATTTTGCTAGATTGATGTTAATAATCCAGAATTAAAACCAGGTAAGTTTTGTCCATACATCAGGACATTTTCTGCTTGTGCTTATATTCTTAGTTAGTAGATTTTCATTGTTGGCCTCCCTCAAGAGTACTTGCAGACACTGAGTAATAGAGAAATTTGTCCATATCCAATATTGTTATTATTATTTTTTGGTTTTACCTATTGACTGACTGTAATTAAAGTTTGGTGTCTTTCCACAGTATATTGCCCATCTCTGCAGTCACTTACTATTATTTTGTTTCTGTACTTTGCAAATGGAGTAAAGTGAATGTCAAGTGTCTCTAATGAAGATGATTCTTCCCACTTGGGATATAACATTTTAATTTTCTTTATTTTTCACTACTGATGTATTAGGTTTCTCTCTCTCTCTGTGTGTGTGTGTGTGTGTGTGTGTGTGTGTGTGTGTGTGTTATAACAACAAAAATGAATCAAGGGAATGGGTAGTACGTAACAAAGATTGTTTAGTGAGGACATGGGATCTCCCTAGCAAGGAGAAATGTAATAGACTTTGTAGTGGAAAAGGGCATGGGTGGATGAGTGGATGAGAACAGGAGGGATCAGGAGGAGGAGGAAAGGCAGAGAGAAAGAGAACTAGAATTTGGGGGACATTTGGGGGATGATATGGAAAATTTGTTTAGCAGAAACTCCCTCAAACCTATTATCATGACCTTAGCTAGGATTCCTAGCAGTCTGAGGATATGGAGCCTGAACAAGTTATTTTCTGTAACCAGCCAGACTTCCAGGGGCAGGACTGGCAAACCACACTTGCCATAAAACCTTCTACCTAATGGTGGTTTGGAGCTTTTGGGAGTGTCAATCAATGACTGGTCTAACTTGAGGCTCAGACCACTGGAGGCCACCCATGCTAGAAAATGTCTGGATTGCTCAGAACCCTAGATTGAAACAAAGAATACTGTCAAAGAAATAAAACAAACAAAAACAGTAATCGAAATGATTCCTAATGATAATCTGCTATACTCATAGATCAGTGCTAGCCCAGATATCATCAAAGAGCTTCCTGCTGGGATCAGATGCAGACGCTTAGCAAAATACTAGGCAATGCTACTGCCACCCCACAGAAGAAGAATTGTATTGGGGGGAGAGCAGTTATGGGGCTAACTAGGAGGAGTGAATAGATAGCTAGGCTTTGGTCAGAATGCATTGTTGAGAGAAAGATAAATATAAATTTATAAAAATTAAAGTCTAGAGTAAAGAAGAAGCCACGGTACAGTCCTAACTTTTCATCCTCAGCTTCTGCTATGGAAAGGCCTCATGGTCTTGTAAGGATACAGCTTATCCTCTTTGTTGATCTGTTGTGTGTCATTATGAAGTAGCTCTTCTTTGTTTGTTTTAATGAACTGCACATCCTTATGTGAGGCACTGGTCTTACAACTAGAATTTAATTCTAATCTTTTATTTTACATTAAAGAACACTGTTGTGTTTATTCTTCAGTCCAAGCTGAACGACATGATGCTCATATTGATATTCCTTTTAATTTTAATTTAATAAAATGAATTTCATCAAGATTTCTCCTGGAAATTTTCTAAAGAGAAAGGATTAATTACTGTAAACTTTGGGTGATTACCTTAATAATAGTATTTCAAATACATTTTTAATTTGGTAAAGAATCAGAAGTAAGAGAAAATGATTAGTAAATCTAGTGTGTACTATTTCTTATGTGTAACAGTAAGACTATTGTTTTTATTATTTAGTAATAAATAATTATTAAATTCTACATAGTATATATAATACTTTATTATTAAATTTTAAACTTAGTGATATAGATGCTATAAAATTTATCAAGACTTAAACAATTTATAGACATAAATGCAATGACTACAATATTGTCACTTGAACTTGCTAGACTGTGACGTGATCACGTCAAACAATAACATTTTCTAACTTTATATTAATTAAATGATCTATATGTCATACCAGCTTCTTCTTAGTCCAGTTTAAAATACTTCAATAACAATCTCTTCTTTGATTTGAACTTGCTATGTTTCCTATATACATGCAATTATAAACTCACAGCCTTTCTTGTATGCATTTCTCCCATTTCTTTTCACACTGACAGCACTCTCATATTGTTTTTCATAGGCAGATGAATCTTCCGATGGAAAAATGCAAACAGCATCTTGTTTAAATAGACAGGGGCATATTCAGAACAGTGTTGTTTTATACAGGACAGATTTCTTTATGCAGTCTAATGGGATGCCTCTGTATGCACAAATATTATTTAAAATTTTTGAATGTAGACAATATTCTCACAATAATTTTTCTTCTATCATTCCTAAGTTCCTTTATAAGTCAGCCATACATGGAGTCTCCAAAAGCTGTTAGAAATCAATGTTTCTCATTTTTCCATGTACATCAAATGAATGTTAAGGTGTACAAACCTTATCGAGTTGCTTGAGTTCTGTTTCTCTTTGTTAGGATCTGTTTGTATTCTCTAGGTATTCATGTCATCACCCAATTTAGGATCATTTGTGATTTGAATTAATGTGCCACAGATTTCTATGCCCAGATCACAAATGAAAGTTTTAGCATTCTTCTGGAATAGTGGAGGCAAAACGCAATTTAATACCAACAGTATACTGAACAATGCTATTCAGAAATATATTGACAAAATATTTCTACTGTGTGGATGGGATATAGCATATTGATCATAAAAGAAGATTAAGAACTTCTTTTAAGAGAATCTCTTAAAGTTTCAAGTTAATCTACTGCAGTAGAGAAAGATAACAGTAGAGAAGAAGGAATTATCTTTTAAAAAGAACTTAAATTGAGAAAGAAATGGCTATGATAGATAATCTTCTATTTTATCACCATGAGACATTGGAAACAATGAAGAACATAATAAATGTGAAATACCCTTAGCATATTAACCTAAAAAAGAACTGAAGGGCACTGACTTCTATTCAAGGTTTATCCAGTTTTAAAAAGAAAAAGTTATTCCTACCAGAGCTATAGTCCAGAGATTATCTAATTTTATTACTCTACCTGGGTACCTGGGTACCTGGGTACCTGGGTACCTGGGTACCCGGGTACCTGGGTACCTGGGTAACTGAGTAGACAGAGTGCGGGCTTTGACAAGTAAGCTCTGTCTGAACTGTTGCGTTCAGAGACACTTATCATATATCAAAGATATAGACTACTGCCACAGAAGCACCCACACCCACCAGTGTGGCTAGATGTTCAAGGTCCAGCATCACTGTTTTCAACTGGAACATACATAAGGCTCCACCAGAAAATTCTCACTACATTCCTGAGTTTTACAGATACGGTGAGGATATAAGTTTTAACTATTTTTTTATCAGCATGGCAGCAATGAAAGGGTAGATGTTACAGAAAGAGAGAAGCTAAGAAAACGTGGTCTTGAGGCCACCTTTCTGAGGCACAACTACTAAGTTCCCATGGCCAATTGTAGAACAGTGAGGTTTAGAGCCTGGAAGACTCTGAAGTCACTTTTGTGTTTGTGAAGAGACTTTACAAAACAAAAATCTCTCACTCTTTTATTTCTACACACACACCACAGCGCGCGCGCGCACACACACACACACACACACACACACACACCACACTACACACATACATTTACCACAGACACACAGACACACACACACATATCAATATACCATATATATGTGCCATAAATGCATCAATATACCACACATATATACTACAATACCACACATATACCAAACACATTAATTCTCTCTCTTCCTCACCCTCCCCCTCTCTCAATTATTCAGTTTATAAATCACCCTGTTCCCTTATTAAGGTTATTTATGTAACTGTTTATTTTACTGATAATATTGGCCACATATCATCACCAACTGAATCTTTCCAGTCTTGTAAATAGTTTATATCTAATTAAGTTGTTAGTGAAAGGAGTCCTATAGGATTCCCCAAGCAACCCAAACTGCTGGCAAGATTATTAGGTTCATCTCTACCAACTAGAGCTAGTAAAAACGATCTACACAACTCTTTGAACATGGAGAAGTCCAGCTAGTGCCTACCTAGAGCCTTCCCCATGACCTTCTAGCATACATATTGCAGGAAAGTAAATGCTCTGTGTACTACCAAAAGAGAACCATGAGTACTAAGACAGCCACAAACCCTGGCATCTATAGTAAAAGTAAATACAGATGCTCTAAAATAAAATAAAATAAAACATCAATAACATATCTCCTAGTGACATTCTGTTATACTCATATTCAGTGATTTGTTCAGCCATCATCAGGGGCATTGTCACCCTCATCAGATGGGAAAAAGTACAGATACCCACAGACAGACAAGATAGGAAGAGTGAGAGACATTGGATCATTCAGGACTAAATGGAATGTCTCCATCAAATTCCTTCCTAAGGCTCAGGGAACCCTATGAAAGGAGAGACAGAAAGCATGTAGGAGACAGAGGAGGTGAAGGACACCAAAAAAATAATAATAATGCCCTCTATATCAACATGGCCAAAACTCTTATGAACTCACAAAGCCCTGGGGCAGCATTGACAGGGCCCTGGGATTTCTGTAAAGATATTTTCAAAACTTTCTTTCTCATTCTCCTCAATTAACATAAAGTACAATGTATATAGGGTAAAAAAGAAAAAAAAGATACTCTGAATTGTTTCTAGAGTCAATGGAGCAAGCTAACCTCAGATCATATGAATACAGTTGTATCATCAGGGAATGAAGGCAGGCACTCTAACCTCTTCTGAAGGCCAGTCAGTAATTCATTCAGGGGATGGCCATTCCAAGTATCAAGAATTTAAACACTTACAAAGTAGGTCATCTATAAACAAATGCAGTACATTAGAAAAAATACTTTGTGCATAATTTAACTCTCCTCTAAGAAATATTTATCTGTATATGAAGAGATTAATTGCAAGGAGAAACAGTGGTCCAGAGCTTCTTGGAAATTTCTCCTTCAATAAGCTTACCTAGATGAAACAACATGAAGATAATATTTCAACTATTATGAAAAATGCTACTTTGCTAAAATAATGAATTTACTTTCAAGATTTCGGTAAGCTTCAGTGTATAGTGGGTGGAGAATCGATATAAGTAGAGTAATTTAATGAATTGAGTGTCAAATGCAGGTTGGGGAACTATTAAAGAGCTCACCTGCCTGAAACAAGTGAAGAGCCTCTAAGGAAGCATTGGTGATATTGATGATATATAGAAGGGTACAAATCATGATAAAAAAGAAGCCCCTCTTCTATACATGACAGAATTTCTATGTTCTTCAAACTGGAAAGAATAAGCCAAGTTTTCTTTGTTTTGTTTTGTTTTGTCTGCTTTCCTTTCCTTTATTAAAATTTCTATCTGGTGATTAGCAGATCTAAAAGATACCTGAATTATTTTAAGTAGTATTTCAGAATATCTTTCTTCAGTGTTATCAACATTTGATGTCTTAACATCACTTACATGAGAAGGCTACCCTGATGTTAGAATTAATTCTCAAACTTCATTCCAAACAAAAGAATGACATCTCCTTCTGCTGGTATGAGTATGTCTGTTTTACAAGCCAGATTTATGAAGAGAGTGCTGCCTAATCCTCCTTCCTTTTAACTTTGCTGAGTTTGTGGTGAAATCTGTACCATTGTTATGAAATCTTTCTAATAAAATGTCATTTTATTTTGATTTGTTTTGTTCATTTACATCTTCTACATGCTATAATATAAACATCTTAGCTTACAGATTTTAAGAAGGAAGATATTCATAATGTCCATGTTGAAGAAATAACTTATTTCTCTAATTTTTACTAACTGGATTTTATATAAAAACAAATATATATTTTATATAAAACACATTATACACATTTAATATTTTGTTTTATCACTGCATATAAAGTTATAGTGGCAAAATTGTTTGTCTCTATGCATAAATATTAAATAATAATACACAAGTCTTTTTGTCATTCTCTTACTGCAATATAATTTATATTTCTCAAAGACATAAGATTTTATGGGTATACTATGTATGTTACAGGTAAGCTTAGTTATTTCAACCAATTAATTCCTTCATAAAGGCATACATTTATTCATTAAGTTGAAAATGTTAATTTATTAAGCTAACTGGTAAACATCTATTAATGACCTATCATAGGTGCTAGGGAGATGGATCAGATTCCCAGCACCAACATGTTAGCTCACAACCATCTGTGACTGCAGCTCGAAAATACCTAATGCCCTGCTCTGACCATTGTGAACATCAGAAATGCATATAATGCAAAGGCATATATGCAGAGAAAACACCCTTAGGTATTAATAAATAAATTCAAGTCTAAGGACCTAATATAACTCGAAAAATAGGAAATAGTTCCTAACCTTATTGAAATTTTTATTCACTGCTTTATATTTTTCTCTCTTTATTGATTGGTTGGTTAATTTATTGAGCAAGGTATTTATATGCAGCTTATTCTCACTTTAAATCTTGATTATCTTGATTCAGATCTTAGTCTCTCCCAAAAGCTGAGAATAGAAGTATGTATCATAACACACAGTTCAATAATTGCTTAAATCACTACCTATGCAATTAGTCTCACGTTCCTCTCTGAAGTTCTTCCAGTAATATCTGTGGTATGTTAAAGTAGGAAATCTGTTGGTTTCCTTCTGCATCCTAATGATCTAAAAAGTGACATGAATGAAAACAAATATGCAAGTATGTAATATCTCCCATGAAAAATAGAATGGGTACCTAAGTTCAAGATCTCTAAATATCCAAGTGATATAATGTGTCTTGAAAACTTACTCAATATTATAATTATGTAAGTTATGTAAATCCAACATACTACTAATTATAAATGTGAGTAGAAACCAGAAGAAATTAATAGATATTTGAATAAAAAGAGTACATAATTTTTAGATATATGGATTTTAGAGGAAAATTATAAAGTATCATGCAAATAAAAACATGTTGGAAGAAGGCATATAAAATGTTAGATTATAGTAAAGGAATTGGTATGAACAATTAACTGTTATGGCCAATAACTAGAGAACACCTGTGGTATACTTTTTTTTTCTTTTTTCTTTTTTTTCTTTTCTTTCTTTTTTTTTTTTTTTTTGGAGCTGGGAACTGAACCCAGGGCCTTACGCTTGCTAGGCAAGCGCTCTACCACTGAGCTAAATCCCCAAACCCCTGTGGTATACTTTTATAAACTCATTATTATGTCTATTTATGTATGTTTCCACGAAACAATGTATATTGAATAAGCATATGTTTAGCATTTATTAGTCATTAAACATGGTTTATTCTTGGAAGACATTTGGAAGAAGTTGCTGTGTACCTAAAATAGATTTCAAATGAGAATAGGTTCTTTTTTGTAGATTCTCCATGCTAATGATAATTAGATCAAGGTAGATGGCTTTTTAGAGGAAAGAATAAAACACAAAGAGAAAGAACACAATGATCAGGATAATATGGAAGCACGAACATAATGAAGTTATTCTAAAAATGAATTTTAGTTCAATTAAGTTTTTATCAAGACTCATTAAGCTTCAGAGGAACACTAATGACTATAAAATCACAGAAAGAGTGAAACCTATCATTGAAATGTTGAGTTTGAAATCATGGAGATATATTTATGAATCAAATAATGTCTAAGTAATGAGTGAAGTCTATATGTATAATATAAAAAACTAATATTTTGATTTAGGTCATTTTGAAAATGAAAAACAGAATGCCATCGCTTGAGAGCAAATGTTTTCCTTTCAAATGTCATCTAAGGTAGGAAGTATGGTGAAAGCTTTGAGAACTCAGCCATATGGCAACTGTACCCTCATCCTCAAGTAAGATCTGCACACATCCCGGGCCTCTTCACAACTTTCTTCTTCCAAAAATGAAGTAAAAAACACTGACTTGGAAAAATACATCATAACTGAAATATGTATAAATTAACATATAATTTTAATTTTTTATTGGTTTTATTATGATAAAGCTATATATGATTATCTGTATTACCATCTTATTCACATATACTGAAACAAAGATTTCAGATCTCCAGGGAAAGAAAAGGAAGATTCTGCTTGTTGTCTTTAACTTTGACCTAACATATTTAAATTTTTATTATAGGCAATATAGAGGATTAGGTATAATAAATAAATTATGTATATGTATGTGTGTATAAATAAATATGCTCTTGAAAGTCCTAATATTCAAATCTCTAAATAGTTAAATATTACTTTAATATAAATCCTGGTGTTTTTGAATTGTTGCTGTAATATTTTAGTAATGGACTAGAGATAACAAACCAAAAAGAGCCTAATAAATGAGATATGGAAACAGGACAGCCTAGAATATATGTAGTTTCACAGAGGAATCTTGTTATTAAAACAATGGACCAAATGATGCTAGTTATGTCTATATGAACCCAGAAAACACCATGTAACTAGATGAAACGTGTTTTCCATTCTCTGTTTTTAAGCTTTTATTATGTAAAATGCATTGGCACTTTTAATCGCAATAATGAATATATTAAGACACATTTGGCTTGAAAAAAGGAAGCTCTGTATGAAGGTTAATCTAAGTGATTGTGAACCAAAAGCTTCCTTACTGAATAAAGCAAAGTGTGATGTGTTGAGAGTGGTCTTCAGAAGAGGTCCTACTTCACTGGACATGAAGTAGACTATGGCACTTGTGTGTCTGAATAAAAATATTCAGAAAAAAAAAAACCAAAACAAAACCGTGAACATTTTCTGCCTGCCTCTGCTCCCCTGGAGTCCTAGGCTAGGGAAAACTGTGGGAAGCTATGAATTCACAGAAAAGACCTAAATGTTCTACCTCAGTCTTTTTATTTTTCCATTTCAAAATGAATTAAATGAAGATCTAAAATTATCCTGAGTAATTAATAATGGATAATCTTCACTAAATTGGAAAATAGTAAAACGAATCCAGACTACACAAGGGCATGTCAAGTACACTCATTGAGTAACAATCACAATCTCACAAGACTTGCTAATGGCAAAACTTCTGTGTTCTCCTAAGAAAACCATGACATTTAATAACAAGAAACATGAGAAAATGATATATTCTTTTAGAAATCTTTACATGGAAAACCAAGGTACATCAACCCCACTAATTATTAACCTTCCTAAATGCTTTCACTACAGTGGAAGTCGTATAGCACAACTTAATTGGATTCAACGATAAGCAGGAGGGAAAAAGGAAACAGTCTATCATAGAACTTCTGAGTTCAACTCTGACATGCGACGTGCTTGACTGAATCACTAAATAGGATAAAGTATTAAGAAGCATGAAAAGTATAACACATAATGTTCAATGATATTTAGAAGAGTCAGAATATTTCCATATAATCTGACAGTGTGTAACATATAAAATAAATTGTAAGTGCTGGTTATTATTATGCTTATTGAATAATGTACTGGTTTGATTCTGTAGATTATCCAGATTTATCAAACAATTAAATAATTATTGTGATTATAACTCTTGGTTATAAATGTAATAAGAATACAAAATATTCCTGGATGATGCTAGTATGGTTTTACCCAGATTTATGTTAAATGAAATTGAAAAACCTTCAGTTATTACAGGACCATTCCCTAAATTGGAGTCTTAAGGCAGAGGTAGGAATAACAAAGTATCCATTTCCTCTTCTTCCTGACTTTGAATGAAATATGATTAGCAGCTCATCAATTGCTTTATTCCTTCACTTACCTTCCATGATGGACTGTAGCAAAGAACTTTGAGGCAAAACCAACCTTATTTTTTTAAGTTGCTTTTATCAGGGTATACTATTACAACATAGGAAAAGTAACTTACACTACACACTTAGAGTTTTTCTTCAGATATCAGTGAAGCATCACCTTTATCTAAATAAATAAATCATAACATGTTTAAAATATTGATAGTTATCCTTGAAATCATATGTATATATATATATATGTATATGACATATATAATCTGAAGACATATATAATATATGGAATATATTCCATAAAATGCTTGTATTATAGATACCACTCAAGTCAGACTTACTATGATCTGTGTTGAAGCTGTTAAATAGCACAAACTACTATGACATGAAAAGAAAATACATTTTTATATAATGAGAAAAGAGAAACCATTTTCAAGCAGTCAAAAGTTAGCTTTTACTGTACATTTTAAGTTTATATTGATTCTATAAGACAAAAGGAGAGGGTTTTGTTCCTCTGTTTTTTTCTTTTCAATATTTTACCAACAGAATATTTTATTCATGTCATTCATTATTCACTCCCCAAATTCATAAAGCATCTTTATTCTCTTTTCTGAAACCATGATTCCTATAAATGTTCTTCTGGAAAGAATATAGGAAAACCAGCTTATTTTTTGAATTAGAAACCATTGATTTTCTGGGGATTCCAAGGCATTCTTGACATTGAATTTAGTAATTTTTTTTAATTTCAATGTACCAATGCATACTTTGACTAACTATAAATTCATAGGCAGAAAATTATCTCATACCATGTTCTCAGTACTCATGTGTGATTGAAAGAATATTACTTCTTGTTACTTTCAGCCTGAGCTGCATACTGATGCCTTATTTCAAAACAAAATAATTAATTTTTAGTATTTGTTCAAAGTGTTTTAATACATTCATTTAGTTTTAAATTTCTATGGTTAAAACTATAGTAGGTATAAGAAGATAAACATTTACATTTTAATTTTAGTTTAAAATGGGTTTAGTTAATGCTTAAAATATATTCTATCACATGGTGGGCAACTGCATGTTGTTACTTCTTCGTCCTTCCCTTCAAATCCTTTGTTTACTCTCAACCCAATTTGTAGAAGACCACCTGTTGCAATTGCCACTCACCACTCTTTGAACATCTAGTGGATCATGCAGATGTCCCTCTTTAAAATTACCCCAACTCACTCTGTTACACAAGATCCCAAATCTAGTAGCCACCTCCTGGGAAGGGCACCATCAGGAAGGCTTGTGAAAAAAGCAAGTAGGCCAGTAACATAGGAAGTAGGCCAAAGCTTCAGATTTTCTCCCCGCTTTTTTTTTTAAAATTTGTATCCCAGGTTTATTGAAATGAATAAAAGAAAAAATATACAATGAAAGTACAGAAAAATCTAAGAAAATTTACCCTAAGGAGTTTTAACTTTCTTTCACAATTCTTTCCCATCATATAAATATAACAAAACAAAAAATATTTAGAAATGTCGCACAAACCACTAAGATACATAGAAAAAAATAAAACAGTTTTATATAGCTTTTATCCTCCAAATTCATTCACCTAATCTCATCCACAACAAGTCTATCAAACTTACTTTTGAGTTCTCTCCTCACTTCCTGCCCTATTCCCAGTGGATTAAGTACAATTTGATGGGATAGGCTATTTTACGTCCTCCTAAGGAACATGCCATCATCCCACATACACATTCTGAAGCATCAGACCTCAATAACTAGAAATACATTTTACTGAAATTCAAAGGGGCCATATGTACTAAGATACTACAAGTATTTTATACCAAGCAACTCAGAGCTGCCAAACCCCCTACAAACCATAGAAGACAAGGGAAACCAAAGAATAAAACACCCACCCAACAAAGGCAAGACAAATAACAGTGTCTAGATTTCAATCATTCCAAGTCCAAATGCTTAGATGTTCACAAAAAATCACAATCAATAACAACTTAGACACTATGCCCCTACCAGAGCACAAAAACAGTACCACAGTTGACCTTTAGAATAGCAACATAGGTTGGGGATTTAGCTCAGTGGTAGAGAGCTTACCTAGCAAGCGCAAAGCCCTGGGTTCGGTCCCCAGCTTCAAAAGAAAAGAAAAAAAGAAAAAAAATCTTTAGAATAGCAACATAGCTAAAGCACGATACAAATTCTTGTAATCACCTTTAAACAAACTTTATAGAAGTTCTTAGAGAGGAAATTAATAAATCCCTTAAAGAAATTCATGAAAACTCGATGGATGAAAATGGAAGAAAATGAACAAAATAGTTTAAGACCTGAAAGCAGAAATAACATCAATAAACAAATTAAAAACAGAGGGAAATCTGGAAATAAAATCTTTAGGGACTCAAACAAAAACCTCAATGACAAATATCACCAAAATATACATAGACAAATGCAAAGCAAATGAAATTACCTGATAATGAGCTAGACAGTCCCAATTAGCCTCTTGTCACCAAATAGAGCTTCCAGACTCGAGATTGGGTTACATCTAAATGAGGAACTGGACAATGAGGTCCCATGGGATTCTCCAAGCAATCCATGCTGTTTCCGTGGCTACAAATTAATCTCCACAGTGTCACAAGACCAAATTGCTGAAGAAACACTTACACAATTTATTGAACGTGAAGAAGTTCAGATGGTGCCTACTAGGTCCTTCTTCCCATTCCTTCCAGCATCTTCGCTACACTAAGGCACCATGCATGCTATCAAAAGGAATCATAAACACCGAACCACCAACAAACCCTTTGATCTGCAGTGATATGCCACCTGAAAAATATACTAGTGCAAAAGTGGCACCAAGCTTGAAGAAATAATAAATATCTGATTTAACTTAAGGAATAGTCCATGATTTGGAACCCAAAGATTACACTATTTAGGTGACAAAGAATTCAAGTTTAGATAACAGAAGAACCTAGAGTAAAACCAAATAATATGGTTCTAAAAACAGCAACCACAAAGAAACCAGCAATACAATGATTCCAAATGTAATACAGTACCATCTTCAAAGATGACGTATACATCTTCAAAGATTCTTCCTCCTACAGTAGATGACAACAAATACCAGGAGCCTTATTGGCCACGACATGAAGTTTAATTACCTACATTAAAAACAAGTTAAAATATCTGAGTAAAATTGTCCCATGTGTAATCATGTGTATTTCCTGATAACATGGATGAGTACTTTCTTGCATATGTCATCAATATATCCTAAGAACCAAGGGATGGAAAGAAAGAATTAATGAATAAGCCTCAGTAATAAACAAACATGCTCATAAGAGACAAAAAGCTTAAAGGAGCAAGGAAGTAATTAAATTAAATTAAATGTAATATAATTTAATCAAAGCTAATCATATTCATGTCTACAGTACCAGATAAAATCTCCAGATAGTTTGAAGTTGTTTATACTTTTTGTGGCCTCATATCAATTAGTCAATTGGAGTCCAATTCCAATAATATTCAACCATAACACTTATTTAAAAGGCTCTCAAAGCTGCCCTGTGAGAAAATGGGAGAGTTTTGCATGTGTCAGATAGGGAACAATGTGAATTATTCTGGTGAAATGAAGATGGTATGTGTATTCAGCACTGAGAACAATTTAACAAAATGCTTATACAACTAGAGACATGGCTCAGCAGGGAAGAGCAGACTATGCAAGCAGATAGTTCGAATTAACATCATCATGCGAGACCTTGATACAGTACATGTGTACATTAGTATAAGCCGCATGCTAGGGCATGTAGAGTGTTACCTCTGAATCTTATTTTTCTTTCCTCCTTCTCTTCCATGGTGCTCTCTAAACACGAAGAAAATGATATACCATTTACAAGATGCCCCATTTGTAGATGAACGTGTCACAGTCTTTTTTGCTACACATATTAATCAGTTGGGGGGGTTCTTTGTTTTAATCTCTACTACAAAAAAGGAGCTTACTTCAATGGGTTGCATAGAAAGATAAATTAACCCATGGGGTGTAAAAATAAGAATTTTCAGAGCTGTGACCTGTTACCTCTCTGTTTCAGGGATAACCATCATGACCAAAACTAATCTGGAATGGAGAAATGTGAATCAAGCTTCCATTTCACACTCCATCAAGATATAAACGCAATGTGAGGACTTGGGAGGAGGAATTATCACAGAAACCCATCATTGTATTTCCTCCCAGGAGTATATTGTTCTCTTTATAAGAATGATGCATCCACATGTTGGTCTTTCATCTTCCTGGGCTTCATATAATTTGTTTATTTTTTTCTTAGATATTCTGTAATTTGGGGATAATATCAATTTATCAGTGAGTACATACTATGTGTGTTCTATTGTGATTTGGTTAACTCATTTAAGAAGATATTTTCTAATTCCTTTCATTTGCCTTTAAATTTCATGAAGTCATTGTTTTTAATATCTGAGTATTATTCCATTGGGTAAATGTACCACATTTTTTGTATTCATTCCTCTTTTGAAGGACATCTGGGATCTTTCCAGCTTATGGCTATTATGAATGAACATATGCTATGAACATAGTGGATCATGTGTCCTTGTTATATGTTAGAGCACTTTTTGGGTTTATGCCCAGGAGTGGTATAGCTAGGTCCTCAGGTAGCACTATGTCCAATTTTCAGAGGAAATGCCAAACTGATTTACAGAGTGGTTATATCAGCTTGCAATCCCACCAACATCCTCACCAGCATCTAATGTCAACAGAATTTTTAAATTGGATATTTTTTATTTACATTTCACATGTTATTCCCTTTCCCAATTTTCCATCCATAAGTCCCCTTCCCATCACCATCCTCATACTTCTATAAGAGTGTTCTCCCTCCCCAACCTCACCCTCTTCCTGCCTCCCCACCCTGACATTCCTCTACACTGGGGGATCCAGCCTTGCAGGACCAAGGGCTTCTCATTCCAGTATTACTCAACAGGCCCATCCTCTGATACATATGAACCTGAAGCCATGGTGTGTCCATGTATAGTCTTTGGGTAGTGGTTTAGTTCCTGGGAGCTCTAGTTGGTTGGTACTCTTGTTCTTTAGGGGTTGCAAGGTCCTTCAGCTCCTTCAATCCTTTCTCTAACTCCTCCAATGTAGACCCCATTCTCAGTTCAATGGATGGCTCCTAGCATTTGCTCCTGTATGTGTCACTCCCTGGCTAAGCCTCTCAGGAGACAGCTATATCAGGCTCCTGTCAGCATGCTCTTCTTGTCTCTATCAATATTGTCTAGTTTTGGTGGTTGTAGATACAAATATGGACTGGAGCCCCAGGTGGGCCATTCCTTCAGTCTTTGCTCAAGCTTTGTCTCCATATCTCCTCCTATGAATATTTTGTTCCCACTTTTAAGAAGAACTGAAGCATCTTCACCTTGGTCATTCTCCTTCTTGAGCTTCACGTGATCTGTGGATTGTATGTTGGGTAATTCGAATTTTGGGGCTAATATCCACTTATCACTGAGTGCATATCATGTGTGTACTTTTGTGATTGGGTTACCTCACTCAGGGTGATATTTTCCAGTTCCATCCGTTTGCCTATGAATTTCATAAAGTCATTGTTTTTGATAGCTGAGTAATATTCCATTGTGTAGATGTACCACATTTTCTGTATCCATTCCTCTGTTGAAGGGCATCTGGGTTCTTTCCAGCTTCTGGCTATTATAAATAAGGCTGCTATGAACATACTGGAGCATATGACTTTGTTGTATGTTGGACCATCATTTGGGTATATGTCCAGGAATGATATAGCTGGGTCATCAGGTAGTACAATGACCAATTTTTGAAGAACCTCCAGACTGATTTCCAGAGTAGTTGTACCAGGCTGCAATCCCACCAACAATGCAGAAATGTTCCTCTTTCTCCGCATCCTCACCAGCATCTGTTGTCAGCTGACTTTTTAATCTTAGCCATTCTGAGGTGAGTTGGTTTCTCAGGGTTTTTTGATTTGCATTTTCCTGATAACCAAGGATGTTGTACATTTCTTTAGGTATATCTCAGCCATTCAAGATTCCTCATCTGAGAATTCTTTGTTTAGCTCTGTATCCCATGATACATGCCTGTTTCTGTGCCAATACCATGCAATTTTTTATCACAATGACTCTGTAATACAGATTGAGGTCAGGAATGGTGATTCCCGCAGAAGTTCTGTTGTTGTTGAGAATAATTTTCCCTATCCTGGATTTTTTGCTTTTCCAAATTTATTTGCAAATTGCTCTTTCTAATTCTTGAAGGATTGATCTGGTAGTTTGATGGGGTTCCATTGAATCTGTAGATTGTTTTCAGCAAGATGGCTATTATTACTATATTAGTTCTGCCAGTCCATGAACATGGGAGATCTTGCCATCTGCAATTTTATTCAATTTCTTTCTTCAGAGACTTGAAGTTCTTGTCATGTCCATCTTCCACTTGCTTGATTAGAGTCACATGGAGATATTTTATGTTGTTTTTCACTACTGTGAAGGGTGTTGTTTGCTGAATTTCATTCTCAGCCTGCTTATCCTTTGAGTAGAGGAAGGCTACTGATTTGTTTGAGTTAATTTAATATCCAGCCACTTTGCAGAAGTTGTTTATCAGCTGCAGAAATTCTGTGTTAGAATTTTTTGAGTCACTTAAGTATACTATCATATAGTCTGCAAGTAGTGGCATTTTGACTTCTTCCTTTCCAATTTATATCCCTTTGACTTCTTTATGTTATCTAATTGCTCTGGCTAGCATTTCAAATACTATAGTGAATTGGTAGGGGGAGAGTGGGCAACTTTGTCTAGTCCCTGATTTTAGTGGGCTTGGTTCAAGTTTCCCTCCATTTAGTTTGATGTTGGCTACTGACTTGCTGTATATTGGTTTTACCATAATTAGGTAGTGTCCTTAAACTCCTGATCTTTCCAAGACTTTTATCATGAAGGAGTATTGAATTTTTTTCAAATGCTTTCTCAGCATCTAATGAGATGATCATATGTTTTTTTCCCTTGAGTTTGTTTATATAGTAGATTACCTTGATGAATTTCCCTATATCGAACCATCCTTGATTCCCTGCAATGAAACCTACTTGATCATGCTGAATAATCGCTTTGATGTGTTCTTGGTATTAGTTCATGAGAATTTCATTGAGTATTTTTGCATCTATATTCGAGAGGGAAATTGGTCTGAAGCTCTTTGTCTTTGTAGGGTCTTTGTGTGGTTTGGACATAAATGTAATTGTGGCTTCAAAACAAATTGGATAGTGTTCCTTCTGTTACTCATTGTGGAATAAGTTGAATAATATTGGTATTAGGTCTTCTTTGAAGGTCTAATAGAATTCTGCACTAAACCCATCTGGTCCTGGGCTTTTTTTGTTGGGATACTTTTAATGGCTGCTTCTATTTCTTTAGAGGGATTATTGGACTGGTTAGATGGTTTATCTGATCCTGATTTAACTTTGGTACATGGTATCTGCCTAAAAACTGTCCATTTCATCCAGATTTTCCAGTGTTGTTGAATATAAACTTTTGTACTATGATCTGATGTTTTGAACTTCCTCAGATTCTGTTTTTATGTCTCCCTTTTCATTTCTGATGTTTTAAATTTGGATACTGTCTCTGCTCTCTGGTTAAGTTGGCTAAGGGTTTACCTATCTTGTTGATGTTCTCAAAGAACCAGCTCCTGGTTTTATTTAACTCTTTGTATAGTTCTTTTTGTTTCTACCTAGTTGATTTCAGTCCTCAAATTGATTATTTCCTGCTGTGTGCTCTTCTTTAGTGCATTTGCTTCTCTTCATTCTAGTGTTTTTAGGTGTGCTATCAAGCTGCTAGTGTATGCTCTGTCCAGTTTCTTTATGGAGGCACACAGAACTATGAATTTTCCTTTTAGCATTGCTTTCATTTTGTCCCATTAATTTGGGTATGTTGTTCATTTATTTTCACTAAATACTAAAAAGTCTTTAATTTCTTTCTTTACTTTGTCTTTGACCAAGTAATCACTGAGTCATTGAGATCTTTGTTCAACTGCCATGTGTATGTGGGCTTTCTGTTGTTTTTGTTGATATTGAAAACCAGTCTTAGTCTATGGTGATCTGATAGGATGCCTGGTGTTATTTCTATCTTCTTGTATCTATTTGTTGCGGCCTGCTTTGTGACTGATTATATAGTCAGTTTTGCAGAAGGTACCATGAGGTGCTGAGAAGTATATTGTTTTGTTTTTGGATGAAATGTTGTATAGATATCTGTTAAATCCGTTTGGTTTATAATTTCTGTTAGTTTCTCTATGTCACTATTTCCTTTCTGTTTCCCTGATCTGTCCATTGATGAAAGTGCAGTGTTGAAGTCTCCCACTATTATTATGTGCATTGCAATGTGTGCTTTAAGCTTTAATAAGGTTTCTTTTACAAATGTAGTTGCCCTTGTATTTGACGCATAAATATTCAGAACTGAAAGTTCATCTCAGTGTATTTTTTCTTTGATGACTATGAAGTGTCCATCCTTATCTTTTTTGATTGTTGAAAGTTGATTTTATTTGATTTTAGAATGCCTCTTCCAGCTCATTTCTTGCCTTGGGTACGTATTTACACACTTAGTGTATACTAAGCCAGTAAAATACAAAGTTTATTCTAAGTTCCAGATATATTCAATCTGAAATATCATTGTTGCCAGCACCAAGCTCAAAAATACAAGTATTTGCATAGATTTTCTATTTTTCCTATAGCTATCTACATTCTTGAACAACCAATTATGCAGACCATGTCATGCTAAACTTAGCCAAAAGATACATAATATATATTGGCCTTTTAATGTGTTTCTGGGATTGTCCTGAGATCTTGACAGTCAACCTCACTTAATCCTCACAATAAAAAAAAATGAGCTAAATTCTAACATCAGAAAAAAGTAAATGCCGAAAACTAAAATTAGTAAATATAAGCTATTTTTTCTGAGAAATCACTAATATATTTATATCCATACAGAGAAAAATGTTTATCAACTTACTTGTTGCTTTGGGCCTCCCTAGTCCTCGGACATTTAATGGGCCTCCTTGATCAATCTTGGTTTTTCTCCATGTTAAATATCACTCTTCATTTTTTTCCCGTTAACCCATGAATATTATGAAAGACTGAGTATACAAACAAAATACCAGTAAAAGAATACATCAATTAGTGTCCTGTTGCATAAATTTTTGGTTTTATGCATAATCTTGTAACTTCCCAGGATGACCACTACCACTGACAGATGACTATTTAAAATATCCCCCTGCACTTAAGAACCATACAACTGTTTGCCTACATAGTCACTTACAATGAATGGCATACTTATCCATCCATTTTGAAGCCAAAGACCTGAAATTGTCCCTAATTTAAACCATCTTCCACTCATTACAACAACATACAATCTTGCCTTTTAATGTTTAAACATCAATGTTCATCCCTATAGCAAACTACAGATACTAGACAAACCATAATTCCTTGTATTACCATCATAAATCCCTTTAAAAATTATTCTTCAGAGCAGTTGTATCAGCTTGTAGTCCCAGTATCAACAGAATAGTTTTCCTCGTTTTCCACAAACTCACCAGTATCTGCCCTCACCTGAATTTTTGATCTTAGCTATTCTGACTTGTGTGAGAGGGAAGCTCAGGGTCCTTTTGATTTGCATTTTCCTGATGACTAAGGATGTTGAGCATTTCTTTAGGTGCCTCTCAGACATAACTGAGAATTCTTTGCTTAGCTCTGTACCCTATTTTTAATAGAGTTATTTGGTTCTCTGGTGTCTAACTTCTTGAGTTCTTTGTATATATATTGGATATTAGCCATCTATTAGATGTAGGAATGGTAAAGATCTTTTTCCAATGTATAGGTTGCTGTTTGGCCTGATGATAGTGTACTTTGCTTTACAGAAGCTTTTCAATTTTTTGAGATTATCAGTTTAGTGGTTCCTCAGAAAATTGGATATAATATTATCTGCAGATCCAGCTCCAAAACTCCTGAACTTATACCTAAAAGATGCTCCAGCATATAACAAGGAACATGTTCCACTATGTACATAGCATCCTTATTTATAATAGCCAGAAACTGGAAACAACCCAGGTGTCCCTCAACAGAGGAATGGATACAGAAAATGTGATATATTTACACAGTGGAGTACTACTCAGGTATTAAAAACAATGACTTCATGAAATTCCCAGAAAAATGGATGGATCTAGAAAATATCATCCTGAGTAAGGTAACCCAGTCACAAAAGAACACAAATGGTACGTACTCACTGATAAGTCGATATTAGGCAAGAAGCTCACAATACTCACAATAAACCACATGGAGCACAAGAAGAACAAAGATAAAACTGTGTATGCTTTAGTCCTACTTAGAAGGGGGAACAAAATAGTATCTGGAGGTAGGGGAGAAGGGGATTTAGAAGGGAGAGAGGAGAAAAAGGACAAAGGGGGCAGAATCTGGTGTGGGAAGAGACAAGGGGAAATGCAAAGAGGGTCAGGATATTGAAAAGAGTTGTGTAGCAGTGGGGGATGGGAAACTGGAGGTAGTCATTAGAAAGTTTCAGATTCCAGTAAAGCAAGATGCTCCCATCCCCCAACAAAGACCACATTAACTGAAATACTCAAAAAAGAGCAGAGAGAGCTTGTAGGGACCATATCCAGGGGTTAGACATTGCTCCCAGTTCAAAGATAGGTCCACCCATCTCAAAAATATTCTCCCAGAATTGTTCCTGCCTACAGGAAATACAGGGAACAAAAAGTGGAGGAAAGACTGGAGGAAAGGCCATCTATATACTCCCCCACCTGGGGACACATCTCATACACAAATGACAAACCCAGACAGTATTGCTGATGTCAAGAGCCTGATATAGCTGTCTCCTGAGAGACTCTTCCAGATCCTGACCAAATCAGATGGTCAATCATCAGACTGAGCAACAAGACCCCAATAGAGGAGATAGGGGAAGGATTGAAGGACAACCCCATAGGAAGAACAACAATAGTAGCCAACCAGACCCCCACCCCCAGCTCCTAAGGACTAAACCAACAGCCATAGAGAACACATGGAAGGACCTGTGGCTCTAACTGCATATGCAACAAAGCATGACCCTATCTGGCATCAATATGAAGGAAGGCCTTTTGTCCTGTGAAGGTTTGATCCTACAGTGTATGGGACTGCAAGGTTTGTGAGGCAGGAGTGGATGGGAGGGTGGAGGAACACCCTCATAGAAGTAGTTTTGAGGAGAGATGAAACAGGAAGTTTGGGGAGAGGAAACCAGGAAAGCCATTAACATTTGAAATGTAAATAAATAAAATATTTAAACAAATAAATAAGCAATGAAAAATCTTTTTACTTCCATGTTGGAAAACATTCCTCATTTTGTATTCATTGGGATACAACTGCATGACTAAACTGCATGATTTTTATGACCAGCTTTAAAAATATATACTGCTTAAAGTGAAATCAACAAATTACGTTTCATAGCCTCATGGTGACAGGAATAAGTACTCAGAAAAAAATTAATCCATTCTACATTGTTTAGAAGGCATTTTCACAGTATATATGTTTCTTGTGAATACTTTGATTCATTTATATCTATGAATATGGTTAATATGATTCTCTAATCTGAAATAGCATTCCAATAATTCTACAGAATAACAACATCTCAAACACTCAGCATGTAAATAGCACCCAATGGACAATTATGCTTATTTTCTGTATAAATAGGGGGAAAATAATGAAAAACAAACCTTTGTCTTCCAGACTTCTATTGAAATATTTTTATATAGAATTATTGTTATTTTATGAAAAGTTTTTTTTTTCTTTTTTCTTTTTTTCGGAGCTGGGGACCGAACCCAGGGCCTTGCGCTTGCTAGGCAAGCGCTCTACCACTAAGCTAAATCCCCAACCCCAATGAAAAGTTTTAACATGAAAGTCTTAGAAATAAAGAGCTATTCAGAATGAAGAAGAAAACCTAACTCTGAAAAAATTAGAAGAAGAAATTTCCAGAAAAATATTATCACTGAGCCTCTACTTTCTGAGCTGAAGAACAAAATTATCTTTACCTGAAACCTGCTATCAGTGATATTTAATGGGTATAATGCATGTGACTTCCCCTTGAACAGAGAAAACCCATAAAATAATAAAGAGTGATTGACAAGAACTAAAATATCAGGAAGTAGAGAATCAACATTGAAAGCCATCGGATACTAAAAGCTATTAAAGGTAGCAATACGTTCATCATTTGTCAACACCGTCTTTCAGGCAAAGCTTACTCAACCTAGACCTAAAGTGACCTTTCCCCTAGTAACACAGCTAGAGCTTCTGAAAGCATGTTGTGTAGTTATTATCTCCCAGCAATTGTCACACTAGTTACCAATAGTGTGTATGATAACATAGCGAGAATAGATGCTTCCAATGTGATACCCAGGTCACTCTGAACTCATCCATACTACTCTATACAACAGATATATTTTCTGTCTAGAAACAGAATACAAGGACAAGAGGGTAGAGACTAGAAGAAGAGCTCATGCCTTTTTTCTCCCCCCCCCCGCCCACAATAAATGAGTTACTGTTTAGTAAAATAAGAATTTGTGATAATATCAGAATGAGTAAATATAACTTTATAACACTTTTTTAGATCACTCAGGCTAAGGACAATAATTTTCAAAAGCAAATTCAATAAATGTTTTCTGTAATATTATGTTCTCTTTTGTATATTATGTTCTCTTTTGTACCTATTATTTATTATTTTCAAGTGTGTTGCTATACATCCTCACCTTTCTGTTGGCATTGGGTAGTTTTTACCACTCAAAGCCAAGTTTATGATTTTCATGAATAGTAGTATATATCCTTTTATCTCCCTCTTCCTTTGTTTCTTTCTTTTTTATCTCTCCTCTCTCTCTTATCTGTCTTTCCTATCTGTGTGTCTCTGTGACTATCTACCATCGATCATCTATCTCTCATTGTGTGTGTGTGTGTGTGTGTGTGTGTGTGTGTGTGTGTGTGTGTGTGTTTCTATCCCTTTTACAACCCTTCTCTGTTCTTTGGTTACATTTTCATGAGAAGTAACTGCATTCTACCTTGCCACATAGATATACGGTACCAATGATCAGGGGTCCACAAAGCTTTGTCATAAATATATACATACAATCACAGTAATGAGACTACACTAGCACTATTGTAGACGTCCTGAACTTCATACTTCTCACACAGCCATCTGATATGGATTATCCACATGATTATATAAAATGCTGGTAGTATAGTTGTGTCTAAAGAGGACATATTGCTGGAATTTCACACAAGTTTTCTGAAATATTAACAGGTGATTAATCACAAATTAAACAAAGCATGATGAAGTTACTATACAAAGATCCCTTATGGATGAGTTATCTCTTGAGTACATTTGCTATGTGATATTTCCTTGCATATTTGATGCAAACAAAGAGCAGGCAAAATGGGAACTGAGGAATGTATTAAAATGAGTCAATTTTGACTATGAAAAATAATTGTATAAGCAGGACCATCATAAATGTGGTTTGAATCATAGGTATGAACAACAATAAAAATATGCTTTAGTTACTTAAATTAGGAAGAACACCTGAGAGATTTGCAGAGGGACTGGTATCCCAGGCGTCAATGAGCAAACAACTGCAAAGGGTGGTCCAGCCACTGTGTGAGACAGGTAGAGAGTTGGAGAAACAAGGAGGTACACAGAGTGGAAAGTGCCTGCAGGATCAGCAAAAGAAAATCAATAACAAATTTGGTGTGTGGACTATGAGAAAAAACATTTCTTCTTGTGTTATTAAAATGGGAATAGGTTAAAATAGAACACTGGGACTTTGTTTTAAACATGACAAATGACATTCTATGAGTGTGTTTATTTAATTTCCAAGAGCAAACTCATCTGCAGTTCTGGGGAAAATAGAAAGACTTGTGATTTTATGGTTATCTTAAGGCACCCTTTTCTTCTTTGGATATTCTTTTTTCTCTAAAGCACTTAATACTGTAAGGTTATTATACAAACAGTCAGGTACATTTGACTAAGTTTAGCCATAGCTAAGAACAGCTCATGGACATTAATCTTGGGAAGTATCACCCAATACAGGTAGATACATTATATTTATGATGTCACTGGGTCAAGGGGCTATTTTCTCAAACAAATAACACAAAGTAAATCACTATAATTAATTGGATGCTACAGGAAAGTAGAAATGCTGAGCCATCAGCATCTTAAGCAATAATAAATCCTCCAAGATACAGGCTTGAATCATTGGCAGGGAATATATCATGATGCTTGGTCAGCTATAAATTACCAGAAAAAAGAGGATGGAAAGCACAGCAAATGTTTTATATTTTCATCACAAGCCAACCTTCCCATTAAAAAACAGGACATTCTAACAGATTTTCATATAAACATGTTTTATCCTATTTTGAACTGATAACATCATGCAATTGTCAAATTCCTGTGCCATTCAAAACAGTTCATTGCCATCTAATTAAATAATGTAAATTGAAAACAGGATCACTTTGAATTCACTGAATAATTCAATTTTGCTAATCCATCATGGTCAAAGAAGGTGAATTGAGTATGTGGAGAAGTTACTGTGTGGAATTCCTTTGTGCTATTAATCATTCACCTTATGTTTTCAAATAACAAAGTATGTGGCAAAAATGAAAACAAACTTGTGTTTCAAGTTGTACACACATTTTGTCATAGATAAGAAGCTAGGATCCACATATGAGATCTACATGTAGTATTTACTTTTCTAGGCTTGAGTTACTTCACTAACATTGTTTTTCATAAAATGGACTGTAGAAGCACATTAAAGTATGTGAGATATTATAATGGTATAGTATAAGTCAATCAAGGGGAATAGATGACTTGCTTTGTTTGAAAAGTTTTCAGCAGATATGGGCATGGGATTATGGGAAAATTGGCATGTGGAGGAAAGAATTATTACAAATATAAAGGATATTCAAAGTCTAATCTACCATAAAAGTGTACTCTGTCATAACACATCTTAAAAAAACATGTAGACTCCTAGGATACATGGGACTTAAAGAACAGTTGTTATACTAAGGACAATGGATTAAGAAGGCATGAGATGACCTTCAATAACAATCAAGGAAGAATGTCCACATATACTTGGAAATTGAACAGTGCTCTACTCAATGATAACCTGGTCAAGGAAGAAATAAAGAAAGAAATTAAAAACTTTTTAGAATTTAATGAAAATGAAGGTACAACATACCCAAACTTATGGGACACAATGAAAGCTGTGCTAAGAGGAAAACTCATAGCGCTGAGTGCCTGCAGAAAGAAACAGGAGAGAGCATATGTCAGCAGCTTGACAGCACACCTAAAAGCTCTAGAACAAAAAGAAGCAAATACACCCAGGAGGAGTAGAAGGCAGGAAATAATCAAACTCAGAGCTGAAATCAACCAAGTAGAAACAAAAAGGACCAAAGAAAGAATCAACAGAACCAAAAGTTGGTTCTTTGAGAAAATCAACAAGATAGATAAACCCTTAGCCAGACTAACGAGAGGACACAGAGAGTGCGTCCAAATTAACAAAATCAGAAATGAAAAGGGAGACATAACAACAGATTCAGAGGAAATTCAAAAAATCATCAGATCTTACTACAAAAACCTATATTCAACAAAACTTGAAAATCTTCAGGAAATGGACAATTTCCTAGACAGATACCAGGTACCGAAGTTAAATCAGGAACAGATAAACCAGTTAAACAACCCCATAACTCCTAAGGAAATAGAAGCAGTCATTCAAGGTCTCCCAACCAAAAAGAGCCCAGGTCCAGACGGGTTTAGTGCAGAATTCTACCAAACCTTCAGAAAAGACCTCATACCAATATTATCCAAACTATTCCACAAAATTGAAACAGATGGATCACTACCGAATACCTTCTACGAAGCCACAATTACTCTTATACCTAAACCACACAAAGACACAACAAAGAAAGAGAACTTCAGACCAATTTCCCTTATGAATATCGACGCAAAAATACTCAACAAAATTCTGGCAAACCGAATCCAAGAGCACATCAAAACAATCATCCACCAGGATCAAGTAGGCTTCATCCCAGGCATGCAGGGATGGTTTAATATACGGAAAACAATCAACGTGATCCATTATATAAACAAACTGAAAGAACAAAACCACATGATCATTTCATTAGATGCTGAGAAAGCATTTGACAAAATTCAACACCCCTTCATGATAAAAGTCCTGGAAAGAATAGGAATTCAAGGCCCATACCTGAACATGGTAAAAGCCATATACAGCAAACCAGTTGCTAACATTAAACTAAATGGAGAGAAACTTGAAGCAATCCCACTAAAATCAGGGACTAGACAAGGCTGCCCACTCTCTCCCTACTTATTCAATATAGTTCTTGAAGTTCTAGCCAGAGCAATCAGACAACAAAAGGATGTCAAGGGGATACAGATCGGAAAAGAAGAAGTCAAAATATCACTATTTGCAGATGATATGATAGTATATTTAAGTGATCCCAAAAGTTCCACCAGAGAACTACTAAAGCTGATAAACAACTTCAGCAAAGTGGCTGGGTATAAAATTAACTCAAATAAATCAGTTGCCTTCCTCTATACAAAAGAGAAACAAGCCGAGAAAGAAATTAGGGAAACGACACCCTTCATAATAGACCCAAATAATATAAAGTACCTCGGAGTGACTTTAACAAAGCAAGTAAAAGATCTGTACAATAAGAACTTCAAGACACTGAAGAAGGAAATTGAAGAAGACCTCAGAAGATGGAAAGATCTCCCATGCTCATGGATTGGCAGGATTAATATAGTAAAAATGGCCATTTTACCAAAAGCAATCTACAGATTCAATGCAATCCCCATCAAAATACCAATCCAATTCTTCAAAGAGTTAGACAGAACAATTTGCAAATTCATCTGGAATAACAAAAAACCCAGGATAGCTAAAGCTATCCTCAACAATGACAGGACTTCAGGGGGAATCACTATCCCTGAACTCAAGCAATATTACAGAGCAATAGTGATAAAAACTGCATGGTATTGGTACAGAGACAGACAGATAGACCAATGGAATAGAATTGAAGACCCAGAAATGAACCCACACACATATGGTCACTTGATTTTTGACAAAGGAGCCAAAACCATCCAATGGAAAAAAAGATAGCATTTTCAGCAAATGGTGCTGGTTCAACTGGAGGTCAACATGTAGAAGAATGCAGATCGATCCATGCTTATCACCCTGTACAAAGCTTAAGTCCAAGTGGATCAAGGACCTCCACATCAAAGCAGACACACTCAAACTAATAGAAGAAAAACTAGGGAAGCATCTGGAACACATGGGCACTGGAAAAAATTTCCTGAACAAAACACCAATGGCTTACGCTCTAAGATCAAGAATCGACAAATGGGATCTCATAAAACTGCAAAGCTTCTGTAAGGCAAAGGACACTGTGGTTAGGACAAAACGGCAACCGACAGATTGGGAAAAGATCTTTACCAATCCTACAACAGATAGAGGCCTTATATCCAAAATATACAAAGAACTCAAGAAGTTAGACCACAGGGAAACAAATAACCCTATTAAAAAATGGGGCTCAGAGCTAAACAAAGAATTCACAGCTGAGGAATGCCGAATGGCTGAGAAACACCTAAAGAAATGTTCAACATCTTTAGTCATAAGGGAAATGCAAATCAAAACAACCCTGAGATTTCACCTCACACCAGTGAGAATGGCTAAGATCAAAAACTCAGGGGACAACAGATGCTGGCGAGGATGTGGAGAAAGAGGAACACTCCTCCATTGTTGGTGGGATTGCAAACTGGTACAACCATTCTAGAAATCAGTCTGGAGGATCCTCAGAAAATTGGACATTGAACTGCCTGAGGATCCAGCTATACCTCTCTTGGGCATATACCCAAAAGATGCCCCAACATATAAAAAAGACACGTGCTCCACTATGTTCATTGCAGCCTTATTTATAATAGCCAGAAGCTGGAAAGAACCCAGATGCCCTTCAACAGAGTAATGGATACAGAAAATGTGGTACATCTACACAATGGAATATTACTCAGCTATCAAAAACAACGACTTTATGAAATTCGTAGGCAAATGGCTGGAACTGGAAAATATCATCCTGAGTGAGCTAACCCAAACACAGAAAGACATACATGGTATGCACTCACTGATAAGTGGCTATTAGCCCAAATGCTTGAATTACCCTAAATGCCTAGAACAAATGAAACTCAAGACAGATGATCAAAATGTGAATGGTTCACTCCTTCTTTAAAAGGGGAACAAGAATACCCTTGGCAGGGAAGAGAGAGGCAAAGATTAAAACAGAGACTGAAGGAACACCCATTCAGAGTCTGCCCCACATGTGGCCCATGCATATACAGCCATCCAATTAGACAAGATGGATGAAGCAAAGAAGTGCAGACCGACAGGAGCTGGATGTAGATCGCTCCTGAGAGACAGAGCCAGAATACAGCAAATACAGAGGCGAATACCAGCAGCAAACCACTGAACTGAGAACAGGACCCCCGTTGAAGGAATCAGAGAAAGAACTGGAAGAGCTTGAAGGGGCTCGAGACCCCATATGTACAACAATGCCAAGCAACCAGAGCTTCCAGGGACTAAGCCACTACCTAAAGACTATACATGGACTGACCCTGGACTCTGACCTCATAGGTAGCAATGAATATCCTAGTAAGAGCACCAGTGGAAGGGGAAGCCCTGGGTCCTGCTAAGACTGAACCCCCAGTGAACTAGACTGTTGGGGGGAGGGGGACAATGGGGGGAGGGTGGGGAGGGGAACACCCATAAGGAAGGGGAGGGGGGAGGGGGATGTTTGCCCGGAAACTGGGAAAGGGAATAACACTCGAAATGTATATAAGAAATACTCAAGTTAATAATAAAAAAAAAATTAAAAAAAAAAGAAGGCATGAGATTGTGTTTGGCAGAGAGAAGAAGTTGGTGGTTGAATAAGGATGTATGAAAAGTGCTTAACAAACCTAATTAGTTATCAAAACAGTTTAAATACAACCCCACACAATTGAATGTCCCTGAATGCATGGGCAATGTTGCTCCCAGAAACATAGATGATTAAAAGTCACAGTAATAGCCATAGAATATTGACCTGTGACTTAGTCCAGAGAGCTTCCAAGAGTCTCTAAAGCAATACAGGCTGTAATTTTAGTCATCCATAAGACCCTACTGTTAAAGATATTATATACTTTGCTATAGTACATAAAAACCAATTCAAATCCCATTGGGAACTTCCTCCCTGATGGCTAGCTTCCATATGCTGGTACATTGATGAGGATAAAGGAAATCAGAGGTACTACCAAACAGTAGGCCTTGTATGCTACAGTATTGAAGTCAGAGCAAGATGTGAGTACAGGCATTATAGTGACACTTTTTTTTAACATAACTGCTTTTTTCTTGACCTGCTCCCCCAAAAATTAATTCTGTACCTGCTCCACTAAAAAGAATTCTGTACCTATTGCTGTATCTTTGTCTAGAGCCCACAAATTGGACAGCTGTAGGCCTTAGAACTTGCTATTGTTATTTTTTAAAATGGTCATGCTTTCAAAATTGCTATACTCTTGGAAGCTCCCAACCCTGACAGAGAAGCTTCTTTTATTAGTGGACATCAGTCAATAGAGAGTTACATAATTAGTCACAGTATTCAATATTAGAAGCTGAGTTCTGAGCCTCCAAATGAAACATCTATATTAATTCCACCACCAAGGATCACTGAGCAAAAGGAATGAAAAGAAATAAGACCTGAAGGATCTGTCTAGTCATCTATCTTGTACTATTTATGAAGTACTATGAAATGTTTTCTACCTGCCATTACAATGCTACTCCAGTCAGGAAAATCAAAACAGCTGTGGTTAGCAGGAAAAGAACTATGCATAAGTAAGCCTGGAAAAATCCCACATAGCAGAACTGATGATTTCTAAGACCTACCACTTATTTTAGAGATATTGGCACTGATTAGTTGTTAGAGGAGGAAGAATCATTCTTATTTAAAGGGGGTAGCCATTGGGAGTTTTCAAATGTTCCAATGGAAGGTTCTATACCCATGCACATATAAATAGAACTAAATACATTTAGGAGGTTATTGATTAAAAAGACATGAATGTGGAAGTAGGTGTCATATATACAACATAAAAATAATCGCATAAGAAAAATACAGATACACATGTTCATAACTCATATGTATATGAAATCAAAATTACAGAAAAAAATTTAATGTTAAAAATAAAACAAATGTAATACTTTTTAATGGTTCCAAAATATAATTTAATAGAAGAATTAATATGTCATGAATTGTAAATGTTGAAGTGAATCATATATAAGACGGGAAGAAAGGAGTGAGAACTTATATTTTTAGTTTATTCATTTATTTTTATGAAATATAATTATTTAGTTAAATCTATTAGAATGCTACTCAATATTAAACTCAGAGGGGTTAGTATAGGAAACTTTGGACAAAGCAAAAAGAAGGGGGAATAAGTAATTATAAAATAATCTTAGAAAATAGAATATATTAAAATGTAAAAGACCTTGGAAATTATTATCTTCAAGACCTTATAGTCTAGTAAAAATCATGGACCAAGTAGAGCTGTCCAGTGATCTATGGTACTTGACAAACTGAGATGTTAACTTTACAAATCCAAAGTCTTCCAGCAAACTTATTGAAACATTGCCTCAATATACAAATAAAATAAGAGATCAAACTTTGATTCAGGGCTAGAATTCTTGCCTAACAGGCATGAGTACCTCAGTTCAATTTACAATATAACAAATAAACCAACAAAAAGGAATCTTATAGATTATACAGCTATGAAAATATGTAATAATAACATGAGGTGATTGATATAACAATATAATGAATCACAAGGGCAGCTATATCTTAGACATGCATTGTTATTTCTTTACAGTCTCTGGATCACAAGAGATTAGATTAATTCTTGAAAGAGGTAGTCCTTGTTAGTAAGAGATGAGGTGAGGAGACCAGAAAAGATAATAGTTAATGAAAAGATATTTTTTCATGTTAAACTACAAAAGTTTTACCTATAAACTTTGAAAGTCAACTACATCATAAGATTGACCCTCGAGGAAATGCATTCTGATAACAGTAGAAAGATGGTAAATGCCCTCCGGTAAGTACATGTCAGGAAGAAGGTTGTTTCAAAAATTCACAGAAAAAATGATAAAACTGATTATGGTTATTGTTATTAATGGAAATCGAGATAAATAAAAAGGTATACAGGTATATCATCAACAGGAATGGTAAGAATGAAAAATTGTGGGCATGGTTATGACCTTGACTCGTAGGTACATAGTTGTATTGTCAGAAGTACAAATGCATCAGACCATTTATAATTCTGCAAATATCAAATACTAAATCCACCTGAGAGCCTATCGATATGGCATCTATATGAGCTGTTCAAGTGTAGATAATGAGCACATAGTTCAAAATATGAGCTGGGGCATAGCAATAAGGTCTTCTCTGAAAATACATTTTGAAATTTATTAGCATAAGTATTGTCTTATACCAAAGGAGCACATGGCAATTGTGAAAGCATGTAGCAAAAGGAAAGGCAGCGAGTTCATTGTGAGCAATTCTGGAATTCTAAAATGTTGCAATCTGAACAGGTAGCTCACAGGTGTCAAGGCAGATGAAAAGAAAATGCTGAAAGGGTTTGCAACTTCATAGGAAGAGCTACAATATCAACTAACTAGACTCCCCAAATCTCCCAGGGACTAAACCACCAACCAAATAGTACACAGAGGATACCCATGGCTCCAGCTGAATATGTAGCAGAGAATTGTCTTATCTGACAGTACTGGAAGGAGAGCTCCTTGGTCCTTTAGAGGCTTGATTTCCCAAGATAGGGGAACACTAAGCCACTGAGGCAGGAATGGGAGGGTGGGTGGGGAATCACCCTCAAAAAGGCAGGGGCAGGAAGGAGGGGGGATAGGAGGCTTATGAAAAGGAAACTAAAAAGGGGATTAGCATTTGAAATGTATATAGATAAAATAAACAATAACAAAAAGAAAATGAACAAGTACAATGAGAGTGGTTATGAAGGGAACTGGATAGACAGAGATTAGTGACAATTTCAGGGAACTGGATAGACAGAGATTAGTGACAATTTCAGGGAACTGGATAGACAGAGATTAGTGACAATTTCAGAAAGTCTCAGACTGTATTGAAGCCAATTCCCCCACAACCCTTAGCACAATGGCAAATGGATGCTGGCTCGATGGCACCAACTGTAAGGGGTGAATGGTGCTAGTACTTTAAGACTGTATGATTTAACAAGATAAAATATTAATCAAGCAACAGAATTATTCAAAAGGAAACTGCAAGTTAAAAAACATGATATCTGTATGAATAAATAGATGGGAATAATTGGCGGAAACACAAAGGAGGATTTGATAATCAAAGATGAGACAAAAATTGAATAATACCCTGATAAAATAGTGAAAATAAATGCTACAAAAAATGAAAGTTGGCATGAAGGATTAGTATTTGGGAATGTATTTTTTTATCATAGGTGATAAAACAAGAATTGATACGATTCAGGTTGTGGTGTGCAGATGGTTGACCAAAGGGTGGTAAAAGGTACTGAAATAGGAAATTCTAGTCTCAACAGGAGCATGATGTCCAGTGGTTTGCTTATCCATACAGTAATTTAAATCCTTGTAGAGGTTGTCCAGATTTGGAATGCAAAAAAGATTGTAAATTAAGTGTTAAGTGTCATCAAATACATAGAATTTAAGAACATTAGCTTCAGTCACTTTTGGGTAATCTTGGATTAGATATTACTCATGCAAGTGGATGGAATAGAAAATCAAAAAAGAATCAATAGCAGAAATCATTTACATGACAGTTTGA